>NC_079159.1:28181084-28484964 GCF_947563725.1 Argiope bruennichi | reverse complement strand
TTTAGATTCCGTCGTTCTCTATTTGCGAATTATTTCAATTTTCTCGTTTTCGAAATTATACAAAGAGAAAGTGCTATAACCATAAAAAAATTCGAATTCTAAATCTTGACTGATCTCTTTAGTTGAAAAACCGTATGTTTGGAATTATATCTGTCTGAGGTAACAATAACTCAAAAACGGTTTGAACTCGTTATATTGTCTTTATATTAAATTCGTAGATATCTTTAAAATTCTGAACATGAGTTTTATCTATCTTTTGCTTGCAAGTGAGCATCGTAATTCCGAAATGCAAAGAGCAAAACGGATTACATTTTATGTACATTGTTAGCATAAGTAAAGATCCAAACCACATTTTCAATCAAATTTTGTAACGGATTGACCGTCTGTCGGTTTGTGAACGTGATACTCAAAAATATGACTTCAATTCATGAAATCTATTATGCAATCTTTTTCCTACAATTGTGCTTCTGTAACGCATTTTTACTCTCATTGGTTGAGTAAAAGTTGTCCAAACTGTATATTCGATTTCTTCACTATACTACAGAGCACAAAACGCTCATGTACGCATTCGTAGTTATAATGGCTTTACTCCCTGTCTCCTAGTATTTCAGCAAGAAAGGGGGGGGGGAGGCGATAACGTATTGATTAGGGAGTATTCGAGTAGCTGCAGGAAGACTACTTTCTCTAGTTTTACAGCTACTGCCGACAGTTCCTCAAAGACTATAGCATGTTTGGGTCATAACCAACGATGAAAGTAATAAATAAATTTAATAAAGACAGATTTTATGAGTATATTTTTATTAGTTTTTCAAATGAAGTTTTTTATATTAATTATTTTCTAGTTTTTGATCTAGATTTATATTTCAGTATCACATATATTATAGACTCTTAGCGACACTCTCGCATGAAGTCTATAATTCATTACACCAAACAAATAACTTAATTATTTAAAACACTACGTTAGTGTGTTGTCATTAAAACACACAAGTTCTATGTTAACAGGAAGTAAGAGAAAAATCAATTTCCTTCTTAGGGAAAATAAAAAAAGAAAGAAAGAAAACGAAGCAAGTTAAGCTAAGTAAATGTGTATTTAATGGATAAATGATGCCCTTCAGCAATAAAAGGCTGAATAAATGACTGCTATTACAAAGAAGTAGCTAAAATAATTTATTTTGCATAAATGCGTGTCAGTTATGTTATTATATTGGTATTCATTAAATTAGACTTTTGTTAAAGATGTAATTTGGATAAATGGCGGTTATTTTTACTAATAGCAGTTAAAATGATGAATTTCATTTAAATACATTATAATTACGTTATTATGTAGAATTTCAATAAATTACACGCTCTTAAAAAGAAATAATATATGTGGCAAACGGAAAAATATTTGGGACTTAGTAGTTTTTTATAAATCATATCAATGCTATTAATAAATATTATTGTTTGTATGTGTGCTGATGCTGTGCAGGTCGGACTGTTTGAACTTATAGCTACCATATTTGTCATATAAGACAGTGGAAATGTGAATTTGTGAGTTATTTTTTTGAAATTTTAATTAATTAAAAATTAAGCTGAATTTCGGTGTTTTTCCGTGACAATCTCTGAAATATTTTGCACAAAAAATTTAAGAAATTGTCTTTTTAATTAGACCAATTCGTTCATTTTTTAAAAAATTTTGGGGGTTGGTTTACAAAATTTTTTTTGCTTAATTTCTGACAATACTTTACATTGTTACCTTAAAATTGAAGCCTTCTTTATTGTTTCATCAAATATTTAATCTCGTGGATTTCTTCAAATGTTAAAAGGTAAAGAAGAAAAAAAATTCTGTTTATATTTTTATTCTTTTTATTAACTATACAGATATTAAAGTTAAGGTAACGTGAAATTTCGAAGGAAAATGAATCAGAACATTTTTGTTTTAAATAGTGTTTTGATGCTATAGAACTGTTCTCCACTGGCGAATGTTTATTTAATTTTAAACAGAATTTAATTACAACAAACAAAATAACATTTTAATATCTATCAGTTTGGGAATCGTAATCTTGAAATTATGATTATGAGGTTTATCATAATTGTTAAATCATATAAATAATTTAACAAGTATGTTAAATCGTTTATCTGATTACTTTTAAATCAGAGAAATGGTTGTCTGAATTTAAACATGACCAATATTCCCCAGGATTCATCTGGTCTCCAAAGGCGACCAACTCAAAATAAAAAAAGACATTGATTTTACACGAAAGGCAAATCTAATTGGATACAAATAAATTAATCATGTTTCGTATAAAATAAAAATAACTTGATTACAAGGAAGGAATGTTCATTTCATCTCATGGCAGTTAAAAACCATTTCCACTTCAAGAAATTCTACATTAACTTTTCGATTGTAAAGAAAAAAGTGATGCAGACGATAATTATAAAAAAAATCACTTCATACTGAAGAAAAAATCTGTTTGCTAAAAATCTTTAATAGAATCCGGTTTAGCCATTTCATTAAACAAAATAAACGAAAGGATTTTTTTTTCTTAAGCAAGATATTAAATTTATTTTTAACAAGCACTTTTGAGCATTTTGATTTGTAAAAAAAATGTTCATTTCTTTTGTTTAAATCAGTAATATGAGTATAAGAAGATGTATTCCAATTTCAGCTAATGAATTACGAAAACTTTCAGTAAGATATTTTTTTCTGTAATTAAAGAAAGAAAGAGAGATAAAAAAAATGTGAAGCTATAAAAGTTTTTAAAGTAACAAATTCATGTTTGAGAATGGAAATTTCTCAGAATACCATGTGTTAACAAGATGATTTGAAATAAATTTCCTTTCTTTTTTTTTGAAATAGCTATTTTTATTACGTTTAAACAATTTTTATTATATTAAAATGTATATATTATGATTTTTATAATAAAAAATGAATTCCATATTTCTATTATCAAGCTAAGTAGAAAAATAATTTTATTCAATTTCTTATTTGCCAATGATTACGTGGTTTTTTTAAAGAACGATTCAACTATTTTAAATTTAATTGATTACTTCTTTTTTGAAAATATCAAAAAAAAAATAATTCACTGCCATATTATATGCATTTTCAATGCGTATATAGCATTTCAATAATTATTCTAATAATAATAAAGACAAATCTTTGTCTATCTTAATCTTCAAAAAAAAAAGTAACGATGAAAATCTGTTTTTTGTACTAGAAGTTCATCAGTAGTGGAAAATTTTTTATGATGTGGTCCATGTTTTGAAATAATGTACTGAACCGATGTACTGGTTACCGATATATTACTTTTCTCTTTGCCTGCCGTAATATCTGAATATAGGAATTAGTCGCTTTGTAGTACACCATCTGTAGATCTTTATTGACAAATTCAAACTTCTTTTTTGTCACAAGTGATAAACTGGATCACATACATTCAAGAATTTTCAAAAGAATGCAACTTTACATGGGTTCAGAGCAATGCGTTATTATTTTCTGATTCTTTCATTTTTATAATCTTTTGCGATATATAATCCTTGAAAATTGCAACGGAAATCTGACTCGAGCACTATCCAGAGGCATAGAAAAAATAGTCGAAGTAAAAAAATGAATTTTAATATTTGAGACATTTTTACAAATAGAAGCATGAAACTATTATTAGTATGAGGAAAAAAATTTTTACTCTTTAATGCTTTTTCGCTAAAGGGGCGATGTAAAAATTTAATTTTTGATAGCTTTTTGTTATTACTTTCTAAAGAAGCAGAAGTATTTTTGTGCATTTAGATATATTTTTTTGATTGGAAGTATTTATATAATTGCTATAGTTGAGGAACTAAATAGGTTTTCACTTTATTAGGTCATCCTTTATATATTTTCTAACAGATTTTATACATATATACCTATTTTCACGTCCAAGAACAATTCTGGTGTTGCTAGTCGAATTAAAACTTAATAAGAAGAATCTTGTCAAGAGTACATTTTAAGGGTTGAATTTCATAATTCATATTTTATTGAACTTCTATACTTATTTAATTTTGAAATCAAAATTTACTTTTTAACTTCATTATTTTATTTCATAATTTAGTTCAGAAAATGTATTCAGTATGTTTTCTTTGCACGTTTTATATACTATATTCATTCTCAGAATAACAAAGTCTATTGTAAATTCCAGCATGTCGATTTCAATCTACAATGACATAGTCTCATAATTAGCTAATTTCTACATATTTTATGAATGCACAAGTTGTTTTAAATAACACCCTTTCAATTAAAAATAGCGAAGGAAAGTTTAAGTAGATAAATCATTTGTGTAGTCTTCTTTCACTCAATTTCTTTCAATAAAAACCGTTAAAAAAATGTTAAAACTAAAAGTTAAACAAAAAAGAAATGCGACAAAATATCCATTAAATATCTTTTAATCTTATGAAACTTTCCAGTTTTTCTTTTTAAATATATTTTATTGCAAATAAAATCAATTTTGGGACTTTGCTTTTATTCCTAATGTCGAATTTATTTTCTTTAGTAATATTATTCGTACGAAATAGCGTTATGATTCGCTGAGGACTTTCTTTGCGATTGGACTATAAACGATTATTACTATTACATAGTCTTATACTTTGATTACAATTCAACAGCCATTTATATGTTTATAAAATACTCTGATTGGAAATTTTCAGGTAGAGTCAAAGAATAGGGGTTTTAAAATGTCCAAAGTACTTTCAAGAATTATGCAAAACAGAATTTTCTGGAAATTAAAATAATAATAATAAATACAACAAAAAATAAATATACATAAAAAGAACAAAATTTCCGAGCAAACTAACAATGAATACTAATGACACCGCACACGAAGTGATTTTAAATCGAACGTCACTGATCAAATCAATCAGATTGAAAACTGATATAAACTTATCTGATTAAAAATTTGATGCATTCATTTTTATTTTCATTGTATGTGAAAGGTGCCACCTACTGATGGATTTCAGAAAAAATTAATGATTCTGTAAAATTGTCAGTTAGGGAATTATCTGGAATACCGATCTACGCTGGACAGTTTTTTTGTAAAATCGTGTATGATTTTTTTCGGAGGAAATATTTAGATACGATTCACATACTGATTACATATGAATACTTTTCAATTTTATCTACATATGAACGGGTCATTTAAATAAAAAAAATTATGAATGCACTTAGTTTAACATGTTATTCGAAACAATCTATTATATTATAGCATTAATTTTAACAGTTTATCTACCATTGCTTATATTTTTTAACTTACACTCAGTTTTACCATGGTGAAATCGGGTCAGACATGGCGCTATACGACATTGGGCATGAGAGCAGATAGAAAAAATCTCTAATAGTTATTTGTAAAAAATGTAACTAGTTGTAAAAAATGTAAAAACAATAAAGGTGTGTGTGTGTGTGTGTGAAATCGCACCTTTTCAGGTAATACATCTATATGTATGTGTGAAATCGCACCTTTTCAGGTAATACTCCCTTTACAGATAAACTTAAAAGCTAAACCTTATTTAAATAGAAAATTTGATCCAATTCGTAAGACACATGAATTCATTTATATATAGGTAACAATTGCTTATTTAATATTATAAGATTAAAATTAGAAAGAATTAAAAAATTAGAACCTTATTGAAAGCGTGTTTTTGAAATCGTTCAGTTAATTTTATTTCTTTAATTTTCTAATATTTACAGAAATGCGTAGATATCAAATATAGAGAAATAACTGAAAATGCTCTAAACGGGTCAACTCTAAAATATTCGGAGAAAAAGAGAAATATATGCGAGTACTGGAATTTTTCATTTAATTTTACCGTGATATATTTTTTTCATAAATCAAAATTGAAAAACATTAAGAGGGAAAGATATTACAAATCAAAGGAGTGAAATCTTGGGCAAAAGTAATTAATGATATATAAATGATTCTGCTTTTAAAATTCTTGAATTCCTTAAGAATGTTTTCCCTTTTTCGCCATCTTGTTAAACCCTCCATCGTTTACATATCCAGTTATAAATCACACTTGCAGTAATAAAAAAAAAAATCGTTATAATTCTCGGTCAGTTTTGAATATTGATGCTTCAGTTATTTCAAACTTTTAAATTAATAAATAGTACGAATTCCATGTATTATTATTAATTCATTATTTGTTACTAATTATTATTGTTAATACGTTAATGTTCATTCATTACTTTAAAAAGTGCTTAAAATTAATAAGAAAGGAAATATATTTTACAATGTAAACCTTTCATGTTCATACTTGATCAAAAAATTGCATATCACATAGAATACAACTTTTTTTTAACTTAATTATCATTTGTTACATAGACTAATTTCATATTACCAGAAAATCATTTCATAGGAAAATTCAGTATGCACTATAATATATAATATATATTATTTGAATAGATGTCTTTTATAGTCATTTGTAATTAGCATGGATTAAGCCAACGTCACCTTGGATTTAATTTTGTAAAAAAAATCGTTTTAAAACTTTTTTCAAGCCAGTTTCTCAAGTATTGGGGAGAAATTTCGAAATGTCAGATAAGCAATTTCAAAACGGTTATATTTGAATAGCTGTAGTCCATTTTTTTTAATTAACAAAGGCTAATTGAAAAAAAAAAATCGAGTGATTTCTCCACTATGATTATATTGAAAAGACAATACTTGAAAGTTCACTGTATTCTTCGAAATTCTTTCTCACACCAATGTAAAGTTCATTTTTTGCAGTTTAATAACTTGGTTCTTTCATGCTTATAAAACTGGAATTCAGTTATCAGTATTTTTAAATGTTTTTTTCCCCTTCAAATATGAAGATTTGAATTTTGAACGCTTGTGTCCTTTCAAGGACAATGCATTATTTTAACGATTTCAGAAATTAATTAACCGATTAATTAATTTATTTTATACTGATTTTGAGAAAAAAATTATCTTAAGCTGTCTTAATAATAATAAAAATGATGATGATGATGAATGATAATAAAAAAAGCAAAATAAAAAGAATGAACTAATAAAAATCGCGGATTTCAATTTTTTTTTCTTTAGTTTCTAGTTGCCTTTCGAATCGCCATGGATTCCATTTCTGAAAACGCACTCAAAATTAAACCTTATTAGAATTCACTGTCTTAATAACTAACACGATTTTGTCATTTTGCCGGCAAGTTGTTATCATGTTCTTGCTGCTTTTTGCAAAACATTATTTTAGTTCTGTATATGAATCAATCAATTATGTGTCTCAGGTATATTCATTTATAAAAAGAATAATAGTACAAGAAGTGTAAATGTTAAATTGATTTTAACTCTTTGCACTCGGAAAAGTAATTCTATGCATAATTACTCACCTATTACAAAGACTTGTTTATTTCTCCGAAAACTAAATATATATAATTATTTTAAGTTGAATTTCCCGATTTAATTAATTTTTATCTTCCTATTACTCTGTAGATAATTTTAACAATCGAAATTAAATAAATAAATATAACTTCAAAAGGATGCGCCGTCTTCAATGGTGAGTGAGAGTCACTATCCGAGTGCAAAGGGTATGATTATATGATATATCAGTATTCTTAACAAGTAAATTGGAATATAATTATTTATAATAAAAAATATTCCATACTTTAAATCAAAAATTCAGTATGTTAACCATTTCTTTACATAATTTTTAAAGCGTTAAACTTTTACAATTTGAATAAATGTTTAAGTGCTGCCAGTTGTTATTCATTAATATTCTGTGACAGGTTTAGAAACATATAACTATTTTGAAATAATTTTGTGCAACCTTGGGTTTGCTCACATGTCAAAATTGATTAAAGTAGTTATGTAAATCAATATTTTTTTTCACTAATGGTTATTTCAGCCTTTATTTATTTTTTTATGAACTTACTTTATCAACTAAGCCCGATTTCTACCTTGAGTGAAATAAGTACTTGATGCATAAAATATACAGTGTTTAAATTATATGTTCTTTCAATTATGTATATAATATACATCTGATAATAGTCAAGGATTTAACTCAGACAGAAAACAGAATTTAATGACTAGTTAGATATTTCTGCCCATAAATTTCAGTCCAGAATACTTTCCAGCAAAATTTATGGAATACATTTTCTTTGTTGGATGCACGGATTAGAAGCACGTTGAACTACTTAGTCATATATGTGCAAATTAAAATCTATGTATTATTTTTGTTTCAAGAAATGCCATAAAATTATGTAGGAATTAAAAAATAATTTCCTCAAAATTGTAATGTTGCAACTGTTTATGACTCCATCTTGACTAGAATTTCAATTCATTAAACTCAATGTGAATTAATGGCATAAACTTTAATGAGAGCTAGTTGAATAATTTTTTTTTAATTATTTAACTACCTTTTTAATATTCAAGTAAATTGTGCTTAAATCCACATTTATATATAATATATAAAGATAGATAGATAGAAAAGTCATAGAAATATATGAAACCTTCTTGATAAGTAAGATGCGTTCAGAATGCAAATTTTCTGCATATTTTCTCCCTCTCTTTGTGCATTGTTGAATTAATTCCAAACCAAACTGTCTTAGTAATACTTCAAAAATCAGTCTCTCAGTATTTTTCTACATCCCTAATTTGAATTTTAAATTCTTATAATACAGGTAATTTTTAATTATAATTAAAGTTACACTTTGAAATGGTCATAAAAGGAAAACTACAGGATCAAATGCTATGAAACGTGGTAAAAATTTAATGGAGGTCATGGGAATTTCTTTTTTACCAAAAAAAAAAAGTTCAAAAACTCGCCACCAGGATTGAAATGGCGCTGTATCAATATTGTTAAGCAAAATAGGACATGAAGACATCGGTTTAAAATGTCTTTAATCGTTTCTGAAACGTGTTACAAAGCATGTTCAATGTGGCGTCCACCATTTTCTGAAAACAAGTTAAATCGCATTCTCAATAGTAGCTCTTGGGGTCGCAATGGTCTGGTGGTAAGGTCTCGGCTTCGGAACCGGAGGGTTCCAGGTTCGAGACCCGATTCCACCGAAGAACCGTCGTGTAAGGGGGTCTGTTGCACGTTAAATCCGTCATGACCAAACTTCCTCCCGCTTGTGTGGTGTGAAGAGGGGGGTGTCAGCTCAGGTGCCGTCCTCGTCATCTGACCGCGGTTCAAAATGACGAGGTCCGTCCCAAAATAGCCCTAGTGTTGCTTCAAACGGGACGTTAATATAACCAAACCAAACCAAATCGCCCTATAGTAGCAGAAATTCATATCTCTGTTGATAGAAAATCATATGCCATTGTTTGAGGCACAGTAGTGTTTCTCCTTCTTCGGGCTAAACGAGCTAAATAGCAGGCTCCCGCAGGTTTGTAACTAGGGGTCGGTCTCAAACATATTTTCTGGACACGGAATCTTCGGATTGAAACTGATTTCATAATTGTTTAACCACACTACGAGATACGTTTAGGCTTCTAACAGCATCAATTTGTGACAATATTTCCAGCCATTCGATCGACCACCACTGTAACGAATCTAGCAAACAATTTCTCTTAGACATTGCTAGACTCTCCTGGGATATTGCTAACAACAATTGAAAATCAACTATCATGGACACAACTTGCACATGACATGAAATTATGAAGTTAGACTTTTGCCCCTATGTAAATATTCAAATCTATAAAATAAAAAGGGTTTTTAATGAGGTTTGTACAATTTTTCTTAAAATTCTTTATTATCATGCGTATAAATTGAGAATTTTAATGCTACTGACATTTATTAATGGTGAGCTTAAAAAAAAATGTTGCGCCTTAATTTTTGGATGCCAGTATATTTTTCTTGTGAATTTCTAAGAATGAAATTGAATTTCAGCCATCAAAACTAAATTCCAGTTGCGTTTAGCTTCACAATGCGTTTCCTTCATTCAATCTTGTATTTATTGAAGTACCCCCCCCCTTGCAATCAAAATACGTAATTGTTAGTCTATGTCACTTTGGTTATTCCCCTTTTCTTCTTATAATATTTTCGAAACTGATTGCAGAAAAACTTAAATTTTCCTTGAATTTTAAAGCAATAAAATGTTTTAAAACTCGTTTAAAATTACACATTTCCACTTTTCAAAGCAAGCGTGTTGGCAGTTCTAGGTCAAATATTGGACTGTGAAAATACGTCTCTTTTTTTATTTTTAACAAAAATTAGTTACAAAAATTCATTCATTCTTTTTCTTCCAAAATTTGAAAAATTGAGATAGACGTCCTTGTTCTATAAACGAAGAAATAGTACTTTGTATTACTTTTATTACTTGAATGTTGAAACAATCATTAAAATTCTCATGAGTACATTAATGGTTAGAGGAGTTACGTAATACGAAACCAATTAACTTTCTAACTTCTATTCTAAAATTAGCATATTCTGGAAAAGGAACTATATAATTATTAGAAAAAAGAACACTTTTCTTGTTTAATGAAATACGTCATAATTATTCTTAAAAATCTTAAAAGCTTAATGATCGTTCAAAATTTCCATCTGACGTATTTATTGCGTCGTTTGACTTTTTTAGTGCATTTTGTTTCACCTCAATTATTTTAAATGCACCAAACCTAGCGCTGTCACTAAACGGTCACAAAAATAAAATTCGAAGTATAAGCAATTAGAGAATGGAATATTTGCATAACGACTGAGCCATTGAATTTTTAACCACGGTTAATACTCAACTAGACTTAAAACTTATTAATCTGCAATTGCGTCGTGCAAACAAAACAAATTTGTTGCTCTAGTTGATAAGAAAAATTGACCAAAATATAAATTTAAATATCTATTTATCTTTGAACATTTTATTTTTCAAAGTGAAAAGCACATTTTTAAGCAATGTAATTATTATCGGGAGAAATGTTTTTGAAAACTGCCCTAACATTCAATATCAGTAATAATATTTTTGTAATTTTGTATAACATCGATTTATAAAACACTTATGAAATAAAAGTACACCATTTAAAGCTGAAAGTGTTTTAAAAATTGAAAAATAATATATATATATTTTTTTTACTTCTGAAATATAAAAGTAAAAAATTTGTTTAGTAATTTATCAACTGGAATTTTTTCAGTTTTAGAATTTTTCTTACAGATAACTTAAGATATGTATTATCTGATTCCTGAACAAAAAATATGGATTGCATTTCTATCCAATCTTTAAATGGATATTAGGGTTCAAGTGGTAATTAATATGAAATTTTCATTTTCCTTTCTAAATTTGAAATGGTAAAACTATTACGAAATATTTTTAAACAAACGTATTGCTTATTACTTTGCCCAAGAACTGTACAGAATAAAGAAAAATATTTTTAATTGGGAGGAAATATATGGATTGGAGTTTATGCTAAACATTGGAATTTAACTTTCCAATGTTATTTAGCATTGGAATGTTAAGAATTGGAATTTGTGTTATTTAGCATTGGAATGTTAAGAATTGGAATTTGTGTTATTTAGCATTGGAAGGTTAAGAATTGGAATTTGGGTTATTTAGCATTGGAAAGTATGGAATATATGTTCCATTAGAATATTTAACCAAGATTTAGAATTGAGAAAATAGAATTCAAAAATGGTAAATAGTATTAAAAATTGAATTATGCAATTTATAAAATTGACAATGGCATCACAAAGAATGAACTTCACAAGAATGATACAATTTTTTAAAGAATATTTTTTCAAGATTAAGAATGCCGAATAATATAATATTAGACACGGAAAGGATTTTGAAAATTTTCCATCACTCTACAGGGAGTACGTAGAGAATTTTGATACATAATATTTGGTAAGTTGATAGTTTGTTTTTGATAACTTTTTTTGAAATAGGTGAAGTAGGCTTCTTGAAATTTTCTTGGATTCATTCCAATAAAATACTTATCCTCTTTCTCGTACATAAAATTGAGGACTTTAGGTAAGACTTTGTATTCCTTGCATAACATTAGTTAGATAGTTACTAATACTTTGGAGTAAATTTAGCATTTTTACTGTATCAATCGTGAGAATATGTATTTTGAACGTTCTTTTCCCAGCTGATTAAAGCAAAATTGACAAAAAACTATAGTTGTAATCGTAAGATAACAACTCGAATTGATTCAAATCCTTACGTTAATTAATTACTACATTAACATGCATGCGTAAGTACAAACCTAGAGACGGTTAACTGTTTGACGGATTTTGGTCAGAATTGTATAAGTATCTATATTTACAATATTAAACCTGTAAACCAAATTTAATTTACCTAGCTCTTTGCGTTTTGTAGTTACCAAGCTCACTTCTATTCGAACAGCTAGACAGACAGACTTCTTGTGGATTGCTTTCAAAATTTAATGGTTATTCCATACAAAATTCCAACTCAAGATAGTTGGAATTTTGTATGGATATCATTTTTAAATTATTTTCACAGACAGACATATGCCAAAAATGTGTTTTTCGAACTCAGAGAGGTTCTAAAAGCATAACGATTCGTCATATTTCCGAATTCCAATTTTTTGACGATTATAATAATTTCTGAATACTTCTGATGCTATGATGTACATTTTTTTTATTTTTGGTGTTAAACTACTTAAATTTTATTCTGTTGGTTCCTTGGGGTTTTGGTATCTCTGAAATTGGTCACTGGAACAAAATCAGCTGGCTCAAACAAGAAACTGTTTTTTCTCTTTTCATGACATATATCGTATTCTAAAGTAATGCTTGCCGCTAATACGCAACGTATCCGAAACTCGGAGCTTAATGGCTTGTTGCACTTAGTCTGATCCTCGGCTTCTTGTTTCAAAGTTGATTTTCTCAACCATCGACTAAATGGCAAGTTGATACGACAAAGTCTGGACCGTATTTATTTACTAATAGGCATCTACTTTATTTGAACTGCTCTCCAACTTGTTCTATCCTTTCTTATATGCGAATGTCTTAAACACCGCTTTCTTAGAATAAAACTGTTTGGAAAAGCTTATCCTTGTTTCTTAGAGATAATTTACTATATCATTGTATTCTTTTTTATTCTAAATATTGGTTTTATGTGTAGCATTGAAATCCGTAAAATTTATGTTTTGTATTTGAAATCATATTTTGCAGACTTTTTTCATTTTACATATTTCTGTCGTTTTAGTAAATGGAATCTTGTAATTTAAATTAAAATGAGTTAATTTGACCAACAATATGCAAAAAAAAAAAAAAAATCAATTGGTTAGTAAATTTTAATTCCGGAACAAATTTTTCTTAATAACGTTTTTGAAATGATAATTATTGCAAATCAATATTTTAATGTAATAAGACAAACTAAATCGCATTTGTTGAAACTTGCATATTTATTGGAGTAAGAATTTTGATTATAAATCAAGCTGATGGATCTTTAGGTTTAAATTACTTTTAAAGAATTTAATGTCTGTAAGTAAATATAGTATAAAACAATTATAAAAGTTTTTAACATTTAACATCTCATCATTCTTCATTTTAGTTTTAGCTCATAAGATTTTTAAGCAAAAAATTTGATTTTCAGAATAATCCTTCGTATTTTTTTTTTTTTTTGCCCTCTAAGGACATATAAAAACAAACTTCTTTCTGAGAAATTTTTGTGTAATTGCGAAATGATCCTTTGATTAAACAAATCAAATCAACTGAGTATTTAAATGAATATCAATTATAATTCTGCTCTACTATTTATAGCAGTTTAAGAGCATTTAAATCTATTGATAAGAAAATAATAAAATTCTAATTAATATAGTTTAATTTTGGTAAAACTTTGAAATCGTTATTCGCCGTGTTGTTCAAAAACTATATCTTATGAATCCTGTGGTGAATTGCATATAAACCAGTAACAGCGCTTCTACCCGAACAGCTGTTTTGGTATAATCGTTAAGTTACTGGACTGCTAACCATAAGGTCCCAGGTTCTATCCTTAGCACACCGCTCACCGCTTCATTGGTGACCTCGGACGATGAACCTTCAATCTTCTAACAGCTGTTGTTGCGCCATCGAACCCGCAACTAAAGTCGTCAGACTCACTTGATGCAGCAAAAACCAAAGTCGTCAGACTCACTTGATGCAGCAAAAACCAAAGTCGTCAGACTCACTTGATGCAGCAAAAACCAAAGTTGCCAGACACACTTGGCGCATCAGCACCCACACACGCTCGCCATAACGCTTGGCGCTATTCAAACTGGGTACAGGCCCATTAAGACAGCAGCTACTAATAATAATAACTCAATACATCACCACTCAACATCCATATCGTTCGTTTTCCCTTCGACTCACTGGAGGGAGAGTACTGTGGTGAATTGCATATAAGCCAGTAACAGCGCTTCTACCCGAACAGCTATTTTGGTATAATCGTTAAGTTACTGGACTGCTAACCATAAGGTCCCAGGTTCTATCCTTAGCATATCACAAATCGCTTCAATCTACCGCAAAATAATGCATTGCTTTCTGCCATCCTAAAAAGTTCTTTTACCAAAATTATTTATCTGCTATGGAAGCAGTCTTTAATTAAGCAAATCAAATCAACTAGATGTTCGAGCGAATCGTAACAGTTAATTTCGTCCATGCTTTTTCCCAGTTTAAATAAATTAATACCTTTTTGAATATGTCAAAGAGACACTGCTACTTGCACTGATATTTGTTAGGCGAATAAATTAGAACCTTTAATTTCCCAACTTTATAATAACTTTTTAAACTTTTCAACAACTCACTAATTTTCATGAAATAGCCCATTGTTACCAGCCATCCCCCAAACGCATATGGAAATGACAAGTTTTATACAGAATCCAGCGTCTCGGAAATGATTAGGATACCGATTGCTAGAATTTGCATAAGGCAAATAAAGTTTGCCTTCTGAAATTGGGAAGATTCAGAGATAGTAGTTCAGATCTCGAGAATCGGAAGTTGAAAGTCACCGACGTGTGTAATGGATCTTAATCGATATTCATTGCATTCTATCGATCCACTCAAAATGGTCCTGCAATCAATAGAAGGTGTGTGCTAATGAATGAATGTAATGAGGCCATTTAGAGAACTATTCCGAACGCTTTAATGGAAAGCGGCCTGATTGTAAACACCCTGATTGTGAATTTAAATTTGATTAGGAAATGTTTAATAAAATGGCTTTTCAATCAGATATATAATTAAAGTTATAGCATATGATTAAATTTGATAATGATTATGGATCATTACTTTTGATTAATAAACGAATCGATAATTATTTAAAAAATGTAATGCTACATCTTTTTTTTATTATTTTCGTGTTGCTGTAAGCATTTGAGTTTAATGATTACTTTCGAGATAATCTCTTTAAAAAAAAATTTCAAAATGCTTCCATTTTATTCAAATAAAGCCAAATGTGTTTTGAAAATGGCGATATATATATAATATTCCTGTTTTTATCCAATCTTTAAAAAATGGAATTTGACTATTAAATAACATGAAAATTTCAATTTTCCACATCATGTAGCATTAAGACATTTGTAATTATTTTAATCAACAGACGGCTTATTTTCTTGTTTAGAAACTGGATAATTATTATTTAGAACCTATTATTGAGAAACTTATCAACCTGTCAATGCATATTTTGTTTGTTTCTCGACCTATTTATTGAGAAACAAGCAAAATATGCATTACAATGTAACTTATGGCGTTTTTTGTAGAAAATTTTACCTTAGTCTAGAATTTGGAGAAACAAATTGAAAAACGTAAAATAATATTAAAACGTAAATTATGCAGATATAGAAATAAATGTAACTTTCTAAAGAGTGAACATAGAAATATAATTCACAAAGATTTGAAAGAAAATTGTTAAATAGTGAATAGAACTAAAATTCGATATTTTCGGCAAAAAATCATCTTTTTAACGTAGTTACTTATCATAAGTTCTTATTTTATGTAAATCTACGAAGATGCTAATTCTAGATAAATCTATGATAAAGTTGATAATTTCATATAAATACGTCTTTGTAATGACGCCAATAAAAAATATCGTTTCATGTTTCATAATAATTATTAAGTGGGAAATGATGAAATATAAATTCATATAATGATCTCAACTTGCGTATAGAATAACATTCTTTGCAAGCAAATGCTAATTCTAGATAAATCTATGATAAAGTTGATAACTTCATATAAATAAGCATTTTGATAACGACAATAAAAATACCGTTTTCTTTTTCTCAATAATAATTAAATGCTAAATTATAAAATGGAATGTAAATTCATATAATGATCGCAACATGCATATAGAATTGCATTCTTTGCAAGCAGATGCTAATCCTAGATATATCTATGATAAATTTTATAACTTCATATACTAATATACTTACATTCCTAGAATATATTGGTATTCCTAATACCAATATATCATATCTTCATATACTAATTCTAGATAAATCTATGATAATTTATTATAAATAAGCATTGATAATGTCAATGAAAATATCGCTTTATGCTTCACAATAATTATTAAATAATAAATTATAAGATCGAATATAAACTCATCATAAATTCATTGCTGCATATAGAATAGCATTCTTTTCATAAAAAAACTGTGAAGAATATATTATATGATTATGAAGTTGTATGCTTTTTGAAATATTATAAAACATCGATAATGAACAAATAATTCAGAATTTTAGGCGTTGATTTAGAACTTTTTTGATTAAAACTCTCTTAATATCATTGCTGCAGTGATTCCATAAAATATCTTATATCTTTATCCTTTTAATTTTGTAATTGAAAAAGGAGGAAGAAAAGGGAGTTAGGGCCTTAAAGTATTTCTTACATTTTCACGTTGTTCTATTTGTCGAATAAATTCTAAACATGTGGGTATGAAATTGCTTTAATAACTACTGTATCTCATTTAACAAATTTGATTCACAAAAATCTCGCTTCCCTACATAAGGTTATCCGACCTTTGAGTTATGCATACAGTTAGTTATAACTATATGCATAATTTATTAAGATGACAAGGAAATAAGTTTTGATAACAAAATATTAGTTTAGCATAGAATTATTGTTTTGTTTCAGATAAACTTTTTTTTTCTTTATAAATCTTTACTGAGGGAAAAGAAATTTTCTAGAATACGGATGACTTGTTATATGAAGATTTGCTGAATTTTAACTATGCTTTGACAAAACAACTTTAATAAAGCAATTTTATAGTTGGATTTTAAAAGCAATTTCTGATACGCTTAAATTTGATCTAGAAAAAAATTCTATATTATAAACTTTATATCTTTAGATAAGTTGAAATATTAGATTTAACATGAACTATGCATAAGTTGTGTGATTAGATTTATCGATTTTAAACTGATTAGATCATTATGCTGTAGAGAATTTTTGACGTATTTTGTAAAATGTGTTTTGAGATTTGTTAACTACTAACAATTGTTAGTTCCTCATCCTGTCTTTTACATTGCATAATACAAATAACATAACTAATTTTGCCATAAGATCAATTTATTTCATTAATCGAAATTATTACGCTTTTGAGTTACCACATTCAATGCACTCGAAAGTTCAGACGATCAGTTCCTTGATGGACTTGGTTCCAAATTCGATACGAGTCAACATTTTAAATGCTAAACTTATGCACCAAAATTTATTTATCTTGCTCTTTGAGTTTTGTAGTTATCAAACAAGACAACAGTATCGAAAGACTTCCTCTGAATAGAATTTATTGAAAAACTTGTTGATAAATACCAACAAATTTGGCATAAAGATTACATCATAGATTTGATTCATCTAAATCAAAACAATTTTGTGTTATCGTGTTCACAGAGGGTCGGAAAGACAGGCATAACTCCAAAAATGCATTTCTCAGGTTTGGGGAGGTCTGAAAAGTGGAAATTCATCAAAATTCAGAAATTAAAATTCGTCAAAATATAAATATTTTGACGAATTTTTATGCATTGAATATATTTTCTCATTTTCTATTTGCATACGAGAAAATTAAACCTGATTTAAAATATTTTACTTGTTGATGACAGCAAATGCTTTTCTACGAAATTATTCCCCTTTTTATATTTATCCCGAATAAACAGAAACCTTAGGCACTAATAATTGGGGCATCTCTTTTGACTGATCGTTCCCCCAATGATGAATTCTGCTTTTCAATGTCAGATATGCAAACGCACAATTCCCTATGTCAAAATAATTAATGATACATCGTACTCAGTAGCTTGTCATGAGATACAATGCTTGTAAATTAGAATAATGTTACAACTCTGCCATTTAATTTCAATTAAGTTGTACTGAAATTGTTTCCTCTTGTTCATTTATTATTTGATAAGTGTAGGTCACGAATTTGGGGCATGTTAAGAGAGGTTTCTGAAGATTTATACTTTCCATCCATTTGACTAATTCATTCTGCAATAGAATAAATCTTCAAAAGTATGATGCCAAATTTTGGAATTGGTTAAATAGATGGTTAATAGATTATTTATGTTATTTATTGTTGTTAAATAAAAGTTTGATTCCATACTATATGTATTATATTCATCTTTGCGTAACTATGCTTTCGTCATCGTTTAAGTACAAAATGCTGTCTCTCATTTCTGAATTTCATGTCCCTCAGATGGTTTCTTGTGGATTTATGGCAAAAAAAACACCTGTTGCTTACGTTTTGCACACCAGTGTAATAAAAAAAAAATTCAGAATGAAATATTTTGAACAATAAGGAACAAACACGATTTGAGTTTTAAAAAACTGAAATCTAATGTAGTACAATAAACATGAAAATATTTAAAAAATTAATTAGAAAAGGTGAATTATACAAAAAATAAATTAATATTATTGAAACAAGTAATTCGTTTAAATGCGAGAATGGTGTAAAATTGATAGTTTGTGTTACATTTTTTGGCAGTTACTGGGGAGCTCGCCCACATTTTATATAACTTTTAATTATTAACTTAATTATTATTTTAATTAACAAACCCTTCAGTAGAGCGCAGTCTTACTCTACAATGTATATCTGTACCAATTCTGGTATCTGTGGGTCTAACAGTCAGTCCTGTTCAGCTCAAACACTTTTGTACACACACATACATTATCCTTTATTATTAGTAGAGATTTCATATAAATTATTTCTTCACGGGTGCTTATGATCACATCCAGCTGTAGATAAGACTATTCTTTTTCTAATCTACGTATTTGTGATCTTCTATACCTCTTTCTCCCAAATGATACATTTTCTTCCAAGCACCTTCGCGAAGCACAAACATAAAGCTCAGTCGCTTTCTTTTCGTTATTTATGAAGTTGTTTTTCGTGCGCAAATGTTATAAGGACAATGAGAACTTATCCGAATGGCGTGCTACTGCACATATTTCCTTAAACTACGGTCGTTACTGTTCTAGTAACAGATAATATTCTATATAACCTAGGAAAAATAAATATATTTTATGCCTTATTGCTCGTCTAATATTTGCTGAGAAATACTTATATTTATACTTCTCTGATTTTTGCTTATCATATATAGTAAATATCATATATATAAATGTATTTTTTGATTAATTATAATTTTTTATACAATTAAATTTTATAATGGATATGTACTTATGTTGATATTATATATATATATATATATATATATATATATATATATATATATATATATATAATATATATATATATATATATATATATATATATATTTCCTTCCATATCATTGGAATAATACCTTGTAATACTTATTATTTAAAACAGGAGGGGAAAAAATACTGCATTTTTTTTCAAACTGCGAATTTTTAAAATAGTTAAATAGTTATTATTTTAAAATTTGCACAAATATTGTTCTCATTAATTTCAGAACGAAATTTTTTTCCAAAATATTTTTACCCAATAATTTGTTTCAAGAAATTTGCTTATCTTTCATACCAGTCATGCGATCGTCCTTTTTAAAGTTTTACCCTTACATTTTATGAATTTAAGTTGTTGATGATTGTGATAATTATGGCGCAACAAAATTAATGTATTTAATTTCGAATTAATCGACCGGAGCAATGTTTTGCTGAGAAGTGTTTAGCAAAAATTAATAAGAACCTTAAGATATTGTTACGAATCCATAATGCATTTTTTCTGCAATATTAGTACGATCCAGAAAAAAGAATTCTACAGATATTCTCAATGGAAACTGAATAGATGCCAGGTTAATGTTAAACGACGTTGGCGAGAAACTAGATAATCATTTGGTTTCTTGGTGATGAATTTGACGACTTTGAAGGCAGGAAATGTAAGTTCTGGGAGATATAAGAATTCGGCCCCATCATCTCTTTTAGAAGATTATTCTGGAGGATTCAGTGTAATCATGTCCTAACAAGAGATTATATAAGAAGAGGGGACATTCGTACGTTCATGAATAATTCAGTTTGGAGGTTTGATCGCTGCGTGAGATCTCATTTTTTTTTCTACTTCTGCTGAGCTCTATTATTGTTCCCTATTTAACGAATTGTTGGTTTAGTCCTTAAATATATTAGGGATCATAAAAAAACATAGATCTGCAATATATGCGTATTGCATCAGCGTTCTGCAATCATTGAATTCTTCATCCCTGGATCTTCACCCACTCATACGAGAAGTGAAGAATATTTATTATATTTACCACAACTTGAAAAATAATCAAATTTTGTTTTGTTTAAGGTGTATGTACACATTTGAAACTCCGAAAATCGTTCAAATTAACGAATATTTTTTTATTGCTTAATAATGTTCTTTGATCCTTTAGCTTTCAAACGATACCAAGATGTTGTCGATATTCGAAATATTTCTCGAGGTATAATTATTTTTCTTGAGGTGCTTTCATTAAAAACTCTAGTTACGGTGTTTTTAAAACTCATTTTATGAAGAATGATATTTTTCCACTATGTTGCTTCATTCAAATAATCATAACTCAACAAGAAATGAACCAAATACAGTTATTTATATATCAAAATAATCTGTATGAAATAGCGGATGTTTTGTGCCTCAATCAAAGTTATATTTATGCAAATAAATTTTTAATAGCTGTTTAAAAGTTAAAATTACAGAAAAAAATCTCGCTTTTTCTATTCATCGTTGATGAAAAAATTGTTTAAAAAAAGCTATACATTTTTATAACTTTTTTGAGGCAGACAACATGAAGAGTAATATTAGGCATAATTTCCAACTGGAATTGTGTGTCTGTACAAATTAGAATTTAAGATATCATGTTTCAAAAAATAGGCTAATTAGCTCATTAAATCTTATTTAATTAATTAATAATTAGTGTAATATGGTTTTTTCTCACTGAAAGGAGTTTAAACATATATTAATAACCTACTGTGAAAAAAATGGATTTTTAAAGTTAAAATTTAAAAAAAAAATCTTCTAGTGTGTACGTACACCTTAATGCTTCCACACGTAAGTATCAATGGAACGATTTATCAGATGTAGCAGCCAAGTCCTCCAGTATGCTATTGTCTCAATGTCTTTGTTACGTAGATACAGGACTTGCAATTAGACATTGATGCTTTTGTCTGTGACAGGATCAATAGGATAAGCAGAGCGGTTATCTGCCCCATTCCATTAAGCCGTTGTCTCCATTAAATAGTTAATTGTCTCCATTAAGCAGGTCTAATATATACTTTTGACTCGGCTGTCTATTGGTCATATTCATATGACACACAAACATTTACTTTTTGCCAAACCCCATCCAGTCTGTGGTAATTGTGGGTAATTGTGTCTACTGGCAATTCATCATATATTAGAAGAGTGTACAGTTCAGATTTCGATTAAAATATTTTAAATCCAATAATTTTAATTTGGGCTTTTTATTGAATGAAACTTATCGATTTAATATCTTCTTATATCTTAAAGACATTGGCGTCTTACAAGAAATTTAACCTTTAGAGTCTTATCATTTATCATCATCTTCAATTTCAATTTATACGACTATTTTAATATTATAAGTCTTATTTATATTAGTGGATTTTAGCTCTTATAATGGAAAAATTAATTGTAACCATCGCTACGGTGCAGTATATTCTCTCTAGAAACTTGCTTTTGAAAATCCAATCCATTAGTGATTTGCTGTTTACTTGTGTTTTTCGTATTTTCAAGTATTGTTATATGTGTACATATTGGCTGTGTTTCTCTTTCATGTATTCGAAGATTAAAGCGTCGCTTTCCATTATCCAACTGCTGACTTTTTTTTATCGTGGACGCCCGGGAAGGATATGATTCTGTGGAGCATTTCAAATAATAAACATTTCCTTAATAAGCACAAGATATGAATATAATCAATATATTAAACATTCAAGAATTGTATTGATATATATATATGCAGCCATATATATAAGCAGATAAAGGCCTTTAAAATTATAGAATATTTTATTTTTATGAGTTTTTCTATTTTTATACAACTTTCAAATCATTGTTGAAAGCAACTCAAGTGCAAATATTGTCAATTCTAAAAAAGAGAGAAAACAGATAAAAAAATATGCCAGAATTTTAAGTCACATCGCAAAATAATCATCAAAAAATTAAGAGAAAAAAAAAGAAATCAAATTGCCTCAATTTCTGCTCATGAATAGAGATCTAACAGCGTTCTTCACCAATGACTCGCAGTAACAGTTACATTCGAACGTCAGATCGCGATAAAATAAAACTCTAATAAAAAGGAAACCAAATCTACCGTCTCTTCACTTCCGCCATTATTTTAACAATCCACCAGCACTGCTCTTAATAAAGAGAAATGGCATTTGGGTTTCAGAAAAATCGATTTCTTTCATTTTAATTCTGACTGAAAATGTGCTTTTTTTCTGATAATTAAATGATTGAGAGCATATTATTTGGGATTAAAAAATTTTTTTCAGATGTAAAAAGGGTTTAGGAGAAATTCATTACTTAATGTAAAAATAACCATATAACAAGATTTTTAGAATGTTTTTATATAAAGTGTTCTTTTTTTATAATAAAGAATTCCTTTCAAAAACTGCTCTTTAAGTATCAGGTAGTTACGTTATTTTTTTTCTTTGAGCAATGTATTCAGAAATGGAGTTATATATGTTAAAAAGAATAACACGTGCCTATAAATTCTATTTGTTTTTATGCTTTTGCGAATTTTTATGCTTTTGCGAGTTCATTTTTATTTATACAACGCTAGCAGTTCAATATCTAATTGAAAAAGTCACAGACCAGAGTAAGAAGTAAAATTAGCAATTGCTCCAATAACGTTAACTGTAACTGATTATACCTGCCAATTGAAGTAAGCTATCTCTGGAACTGTGAAATTTCAGTATGAACCAAGTGAGCAACCAAAATTTAACGGGCAAATATATGTAGGTTTCTTACTAATAGGTTTTTGTATATTATTTAAATAATGGTGCATATATGTGACACAATTTTGATAAATAATTGTTGCACTAATTTACATAAATGCAAATATTAATATTTATACCAATTTAAATTTAAAATTTTTGCTTAGTTTCCGCTTTTTAAATTAAATTACTGTCTAATATTTTTGGGCGAATTTTTCTTATTGTTATTATTTTTTTAATTTTTACATGATTTAGGAGGAAATACGAAAACAAATATCTTTAGAAAATAAATGAAAAGAAAAAAAAAACTGAATACACAAAGCAAATAGAGGGAAAAAATTTACAGCTTGCTGTTTTGATGTAAATTCAACATGCCGGATTTTGTTCCTTCAGCTCATATTTTAAGATAATAGTTTTTACATATAAGTTGTAAATATTTACAATAATAATACTTATATATACTACACGGAAAGTCATGAAAGTCAGAATTAAAATCTACTTTAATATGTTCTTTGAATTTGCAATCATATGGTAACAAAAACTTTTATGTGCTGTAGTTGCAGCAACCTTACACACAGTATTGTTAATCTTTTCATTCGTTTATATTTTCGACTTTAGCAAGTTGTTATTGTTAGTATCTGGCGGCATAAAGGAACACAATAATATCTCTTTCAACCATAGACAGTTTTTTCTTGGCCATATCTCTATTATAATTCGATTCAGATTTAAGAATGTGAAGTAAAGACCTAATAACGATTTTCGCCCATTTAGCTCTTTGTGTGTCATTTATCATATTTTCATACATTTATATCTCCAAACATGATTCAAAAAGTATTTTTCCTAACTCAAGGATGAGATCTGAAATTTAAATCTCTATTTTCAAACATTTATGAATCATCAAACGTGATTTTTTAACAGTCAGAATATTTTTTCGATATTTAGCGCTCAAGAAATGTAAAAGGAAAGTAACTATAATAGACAGATTTCTAAGCACAAAGAAATGCATTTCTACTATATAAAATGTCTAGTTATAAATCGATTGTGCCCAAGCATTTTATGGAAATTTCTCATGTTTTCGCCATAAACATTTAAAGCACAGTCTTAAAGATAAGAAAATTGAAACAATGTCAGTTTATATGCATAACGGAAGAAATGCAAATAGGTATGTCAGAACACTGAAGGAGGAAATATATTTATTTTATTACATTGAAATCTTTTGTTTAAAAAAGAGATTATCCTATTTCTGTAAAAGGCATTTTAAGATAAGCTTAAGAACTATTTATTTTCTTCAAAAATTGAAATAGTATATACAAGATTTTTTTTGTCATTTTGAGCTCGCATTAAGACTCTCAGACATTTGGAAATGTTTATTCTACATCGTTTTATGCAGTCTTATTCTAAAATCACATTTTCCATTCTAAATTTCTCTAGCTTTTGTTTCTCACATTAGATAGATTTATATTGTTATGAAACGAGGCATTTTGAAAACCGCTGTAATGTACACAATATCATGGGCTCTGAATATCTCTTAAAACAATATAGTGATTTGAATATAATAAGTTATTGGCTGTACATAGTAAGGAGATTGAGCAATGCTGTCCGTATCCATATTTTGAAAAATGCTATGTTTATCTAATAACAATCGGTAAATAAGATGAATGGAGTTTGATATTAATTTCTTGATACTATTCAATCCATTGAATGTGGGAATAATTTAAGAACAATTATCATATTTGGGACGCAATTATAATTAATATTGCTGCATTGAAGAAAGACAGTCGAATCTCCATGGCCGAATGGTCATGGCACTGGTCTTATAATCAAGAGACCTAAAGTTCGAATCCCGCTGGAGACAATGCGGTTCATATTGTAAGTAAATATTTAATCCCTTGATTTTATGTTTTCATTTATTTCATGTTCCAGCAGATACTGGAAATTTCTATAGTTTACCAGACAAGTATTCTGAACTTTTCTTACTGTCTCCAGAAAAGTATTCTGGAACTTTTCCTGCTAGTATAAAAGCAGAAGATTTGTCAGTCACTGTGTTCTGAGTTCAGAGTTCAGTTAATAAATTGGTTTAGCTTTACTTCTTGTGTGTGTCATTGAGTTCCACACTAAAGAACCTACGTGACAATATAGTAAATGGAATTTCAAATGCTAAACGATTCAAATTGCAAAATGAATTCTTTCATTTGCAGTACGAATATTCCAGAAGAATAAGTACACACAAAAAAAGCAAGCATTCCTTAATTTTCGAATTATGGATTTATAAAATTTTAAATTTTCTAATAAAACGGGCAGTGAAATAATTCGAACTTTTCTAGCATTTAGAAAATAATATCGCCTTTTGGATTGATGGGGTCACTCTACTTTTTTGTCTTGCCACCTTTCATCAGTTGTTGGAGCTAACGTCTGTTGAAATGCGAAACATTTAGAATCGATTTTCATATATACAATGATTATGCATCAAATATTTACCAACTGGGTGGATTTTCATATTTCAAAACTTTTCATATAATTTTGCCTAAAAGAAGTATTCTTCCCTCTCAACAGCATCTAAATTAGGAGTCTTTTGGTTAATCTCCAATCGCTAAAGTATCAACTATACTATAATATAATCGTAAATTACTATCTGTTTAATGTACTTATTGCAAAAGTATTTGAGGAAGGTTTTGAAAGTACATTTTCAAAAATTTGAAAATTCAGGATTTGGAAAAAAATAAATGAGTGGGATCGCATTTTTTTAAAGAAATTCTTCATTGATTAAGAGAGGTTAAGAGAGGGACATTAATCATTGCAGCATTCAGTTTTATCAGTTAGTATACATAACGAAAATGGATCTACTAATAAAGGAATTGTTCTATAAATAAAAGAAATTATTAACAGTTTTAAAATGATATGCATTATTATCACTTTTCTATTGTTTTTAGGAAGCAGCGAAAAATTCCAGTGTAGAGAATCAATTAAATTATCATTTGCAGATTTCAAAGGACCACTTCCCTATTTTATAATTCGTTTTAAGCGGTAGCTAAAATTACTACTGTACAGAATAAATTCATTTATGTACAGATTTCGAAGTGAAATGGCACGCATTAATCGCAATTTTCTCTTTTATTATCAATTTTGAAGTAGCAGCTAAAACTTCTACTGTACTGGATTAATTCATTTATCATGTGCAGATTTCAAAGTAAAATCGTTTACAATGTTATATATTTCATTTTATCCCGTACAGATATCAAAGCAAAATTGTTTGCAATGTTATATATTTCATTTTATCGCGTACATATTTCAAAGCAAAATCGTTTGAAATTTTATATATTTCATTTTATTGCATACACATGTCAGAAAAAGTTCGTTTGCAGTGTTATATATTGCATTTTATCATTTACAGATTTCAAAGCAAAATCGTTTGCAGTGTTATATATTGCATTTTATCATTTACAGATTTCAAAGCAAAATCGTTTGCAGTGTTATATAATTCATTTTATTATTTACAAATTTTAAAGCAAAATTGTTTTTATTGTTATATTTTTCATTTTATCATGTACAGATTTCAAAGCAAAATCGTTTGCAGTGTTATATATTTCATTTTATAATTTACAGATTTCAAAGCAAAATCGTTTGCAGTGTTATATTTTTTATTTTATCATTTATAGATTTCATAGCAAAATCGTTTGCAATGTCATATTTTTCATTGTCATTTTTATAGGCGTTCAGCAAAATCTATTGTGCCGAATCAGTTTCACATGTCAGGAATAGTGCCAGGCAACTTCAGAACAAAGTGTTCTACTTTATTATCACTTCCTCTCTCTCTTCTTTACTGAATTCATATTTCTGTCACATCCTATTCAACACAAATCACAACCCGATCACATCAGAACGGTGTTCATCCTCCCGCGCCTAGCATCTCCGTCCCATTGGCATTCAGGATTCCTACCCACTTTCTCACTCCCTGGGCGATAAATCGATCCTAACGGACCCTACGTGTCACCTGTATATTTCAGAAAGAACTTGGAAATACTTTTGAGAGGTGAAATGTGCTCTGGTATTTTCTTGGGGAACTTTGGCTTCGAGTTTCATTTATTTCCAGGATGCTGGAGAGGTGAAAAAAGAAATGGAGTTATTCCTCTGAGGAAATTTGTTTCAACATACAGTGCACTTGTCTGTTGATTGTAGTTTTGGGAATATATACATTTAGGAGCAAACATTTAAAATTATTAATGTTGTTTTATATATATTAGCTTTTGAAATGATAATTTTTATCAAATTTTATTATAAATAATTATGAAGATGGGTACGTATTTTTTGTTTGAATATATCATATTTTACATTTATGATCTGTTGATCATCTAAGTTACGATTTTTCTAAGATATTTAAAAATTCTCTAAAAGGAAAAGAATAGAATTCGGGAATATACTGCATCTATGAAATATTTTATCATTATACAAGAATATTTTCTAAAAGGAAACGAATGAAATTCATGAATATATTGCATCTATGAAATTATTTTGTCAGTGCAATAATTTTATGATTATACAAGAATATTTTCTATAAGATAAAGAATGAAATCCGTTAATACAATGCAGCTGAGAAATAATTATATAACTTACGAATAAACATATCTACAACTGCTTAGATATCTTTTGGTATAAAATAGGCGGATATACCTACTCTCAGGCAAATCTTATTATTTTATGTATGGGATGATATATAATTTATTAACTTCATGATGCATGATTATAAGTCGTGCAAAATATTTTACAGATTGTTGGGCAGGTACGTTAGAGATATTAATTTCTTGATTAGAAATAACTATCTCAAATTACGTACTCACTGAGAAGGGGAGCTTCAAAATTTTAATAATGCAGCAGTTGCATTACTCTTATCTTCTCTTTTGGATACTAGATGGCGATGCCTGATTAGGCCATCCCATATGTCATTCCATAGTGCATTGCGATTGTAATTAGAATAAGATGTGAGGCTGAACTGTGAAGTCGCGCGCGTGAATGTCTTGTGTTTGTGTTTGTTCAGTGTGTGAATGTGATTATTAAAAGAAATGTTCCTAAAAGCATTCGTCCTGTTGCTTCCTGCACGGATCATAATAATCTACATATCACCACATTGGCGCCCAACGTGGTGGCGGGGAACTTTTCTTGTGATGGTCGGGATGACGTCACTTTCGTTTCCTCACAAATTCTTTTCCGTCGGGCCCCACGTTGAACGCCAATGTGGTGATATGTAGAATATTATGATCCGTGCAGGTAGCAACAGCACGAATGCTTTTACAAACATTTCTTTTAATAAGATTTTCAATTAAAAATTAATCAATTTTTTACAGTTTTTTTTTCCTTTAAATTATTTTTGAGCCTCTTTAAAAATCAAAAGTTATTTTTTTAAGCTATGCCAATTTTATTTCTGTACAATTGCTCTCTAATTTTGATACATTTTTGATAATAACTTAATCAGATTTTACAAAATCTTTTTTATTGTTTTATAAACCCTTTCTAGGGCCGTGGGAAGTATGCTTCCCACCAAATTTATCAATCTTTGTATGAATTTATGTAGGTTGGCATAAGTTCTAACAAATAGTTTTAGAAAGACAGAAACTTAGATGCTTTAGTTCTTTATTTTACATAAAATGATGTGTCTTTATTTGATACTTAATTATTAATTAATAAAATTAAATTTATCTAATAAGCTAAATGAATCCCTTTTCTTTTTCTAATTTCAAACCTAAGAATATTTTAACATAATATGACTAGAAAAAAAATGGCCCTTTAAAGGGTTAACTGAATTTATAATTATCTATTTATATTAATATTAAACACATTTTTCATGTGCACATTAAGTGCCAACATTACTTTAATTGAAATTAGATTTTAAAAGCAAAGCGAAATAGACGAATCAATTCTACAACATTATCACATAACTATGCTTTGGTCTATAGGTTCATGTCCTTTTAATATTTATGTCTATGCTTCCTTACTTATAACACTGGTAATAAAAAATATAATATCATTTTATATAAATCAAATGTTTCTAAAATTTTAATCATTAAACTGTTTTGTTTAAACTAACACTTGTTTAACTTTTTGTTTTAAACCAACTGTTTGCAATTTAAAATTAGTATTCGTGAAAACACTTGGGATTTCCCATTGTAATTTAATAGCCATTTCTGAGACATTTCAAACAATTGTTTTGGAATTATTCAATCTTTTTGAGAATTTTAATTGAGTTTCATATCAATTGCATTAAAAGAAATATCAAGAGTTTATTATTATTTTCGCACAAGGAATTTAGTTTTTATGCACTTTTCATTAACTTTAATCATTTGAATTATTTTTAAAATAACTTCTAAAAAAAATGAATACCCGAAATGCAATTTAATTTCAATATATAACGATGCATGAATATAATGGAAGCTAAAATTCATATATAAATTATTGCATGAATTTTAAATTTGCTAATTAATTAGTTTCCTTAATTTTAATCTCCTAAATGCTTACATAAACAAGGGCAACTTACCAACAATGCATTCATTGTTAAATATTTGTATAAATATTTTTGAAAATTGCTTTATTCAAAAACTAGAAATAAATATAAAACACTTTTCAGAAAAATAAATATCCTGTAATACTTTCGTTTTAATTAAAATTTATCAAGCTAATTAAAAGTTACAAAAATGTTTAATTAAATTTCGCGATATGAATTTGGAAAACTTATAACCTTAAAGATATAAAGGAACCAAACAAATTCCTTTTAACTTCGACAAAGAATATTAATTCGAAGACTATAAAGTAACTATTTTTTAGGCTTGTTAATTCTGTCATTCGATATTGTCTGAACAGAATAAAAGAAAAAAAAAGAAAAAGAAACTGCAACCAATCATTTAGAAAGTAATTTATCTGAGAATAATTTTTTAAATAAAAAAATAATATACCACGTTTTTAAAAACACTAAAAAATATAAAATATTTTTCCCAAACCCATTTAAATTACTAAACCATGAAATAGTTTGTTTTTTTTAAAAATTCATAACCATAAATTAGCAGGATAATCTTTATAGGGTTAGAAATATGTGAAGTATATAAATCTGTATGGGACTAGGAGAAATTATTTTATAATTTTAACATATTTTATAAATTTGTTATATTATTTTTTTTTATTTAAACTGTTATTTTCTGCTTTTTAGTCTTATGTGAGTGTAATTTTGCTTTAATTTGCATTGATTGTACAAAAAAATAATAATAACAGAGACGAAAGCAAGTTAATAGAAATGTGTTAAAAATTTAATTAAAAATATAAATACTACTACCCCTTGTCATGAAGCCATATGTTAGTGATGAAACTTTTGATTAGTTCAAAATCTATTGCAAAATTTATACCTAAGAGACAAATAACTGAACAGATAAGAAATCGAATTAATTTTGCATTGTCACCCATTTCTGAGCTATATTAAAAGTTTCCAATCTATAGCTCATTGGAAAGATAATTTAAAATCGATTGCAAAATTTGTACTGAACAAACATACATAAAGAAATTAAAGCTAGTTCATAAAAATGTGTTAAAATTTAATTAAAAATATAATCATTGCTACCCCTTATCATGATGGCATATGTCAGTGATAAAATTTTTGATTAGTTTAGAATCGCTTACAGAATTTATACCGAACATATAAATAAATTATCGAATTAATATTGCATTGCAACCCATTCTAAGCTATATCAAAAGTTTCGACTCTGCAACTCATCGGGAAGTTAGTTTAGATTAATAGCAAAATGTGCTCCGAATAAACAAATAAACAGAAAGAGAGAAAGAAAAAAAAAACGGGTTAAAAAAGAAAGACGTGATGGACAGGTTATAAGGTTTTGGCCTTATAGTTGGCAGGTTTAAGGTTCGAAACCCGATTCTACAGCACGGAGGACAATGTGTGCATTAAATATACTGGGGGCAAATATCCTATTTTTTTATTGAAAAGAAATTTAAAAGTGGGTGTTAAAGTAGGTGTTATTTCCATCATTTGTTCAATGTTTATAACTACCTGTTCGATGAAGTCCTTCCGTTGCTTGAAAATGGGACGTGAGTGCAACTAACAATTCATAAAAAGGAAATATTTCAATGTATGCACCAATAATAGTGATAAAAGTGTGTATTTTGGAGATCTATAAGCCAATTGTTTGAGCTAGAGTTGCTAAACTTTACATATTTGTGTAATTTATAAGTCGTAAATGTTCACATTGGAACAACTTTATCATAACATTTTAATCATTTGAAAATTAATTGTATTTATTTTAACATAATTCGCTAATGAATTAAACATAAAAATTATTTTTACATGGTATTGAAAAAAAATTTCAATGATACCAAATTTTTAGCCAACATAATTTTTTCCTCAATTTTTAATCATATTTTACAGCTAAATATGTTTTCATATTGAACAGGTTCCAGTCTAATACCTGCTATTAAGAATATTTTTGAAATTTTGATGTATCGGCAATTACAGGTTAACTTCAATTTAAACTGTCTCCGTTTATTAAATATTGCTGTTCTTTTTTTGTGATATAATTGGATATAAAAAGTTATGGACAAAACATTAGGGAAGTGCACAATACTATGGCTACAATACTACAGATAAGGCTTCTAATAATAGGTTCGAAAAACAGCATATTATTTGACTATCAGAATTTGAAATTAAAAAAATATATTTTTTTTTCTGAAGAAGCAATTAAGACCAAGTTCCACAAATCATTGAACTGAAATTTCTAGCTATCTTTTTACTTGACGAACCAAATGGTGGATAAGACGGGTGATTGCCTTTCCACTATTTTTACGTCTGTCATACATGATTTGATCAATTTATTCTCATAAATAGAAATAATAAAAGTTTTTTAATTGCCCTCATACTCAAATATTTACTTCTCAGACTGACTAGAACAACATTCCTCCAACTTATTGGCATTCTGACTTTGATTCGCTCAATTTAGAATTAGTTTTCTGATCACTAACTCCAGTACAAATACGAGAAAACTTCTGAATGAGGAAGCTGTCTAGCCATCAGAAAAAAGAAGAGTTGTTATTTCATTAACGGACAAAAAAGGGACATAATGCAATTACAACCGAGCAAACACATCAGACATTCTTGGTGATAGACCCTTAAATCATTCGATTCTGTGTGCGGAGTGATGTGGGTTTTGTTAAATACATTAATTGTGGTAGCGAATAATGCGAATATTTTTACTTTTTATTATTTGGAATGAGAAATAAAACATTATTGTAGGAATAAGAAAACAAATGTTTTCCAGATTTTAATGTATTTTCATGTTCAGTTCGAAAATAACATTCATGGAATGATGTGTGTCTCTAAAAACGAAAAGACGAAGGAAATTTGGTATACCTTATTTATTTCAAAACTGTAGAGACTTTTGATGAAATCATTAAAATCTTTGGTTGGCTGTTAGTCTGTACACTAGTGTTCTAAAATGTGACAAGCTAGATAAATGATCACTGGCTATCGAAGGACATTACCATGAAGTAATTTATAAAACTCAATTCCTTTAGTACACTTAAAACCAGGTGTAACCAGAATCGGGTTACTTCCGTCAAGCTAATGTGTCCAAGAGAACTGAATGATGCAATCATCACAATAGCATAGCCAGGTACATTTGTATAGATATAATTCAACACCACATAATTTATGTACTCAAAGCGGAAGAGAAAAACTGTTTACTTAAGGGGGTCCGTGACACATTTTGAAAAAAACTTTATTAATTAATTTAAAATTTTAAAATTTTTTGTACTGATCAACCATTTTATTAATAAGCAAAATCACAACACAAAAGTTTTCAAAAAAATTTTTAAAACTTAAAATTTAAATTTTTTTAAAAAAAAGTGACGTTTTAAATCGATATAACTCAAAATATTTTTGATCAATTTTCAAAATTTTTTCATTAAATCAAACACAAATATATATTCTTTCATTTTGATTCGGCAATTTAAAAAATATTAATTAAAAAAAATTAAAAAATTTTGAATGAAAATTTTGGAAAAATCTTGGGTACTTTTTTAAAAAAAATTCATATCTTGAAAAGTAAATTTTTTTTTAATTTGCTGAATCAAAATTAAGGCAAACAGTTTGAAAAGTGTGTGCTTCAAATTTCAGACCTCTATCTTTATATGATCTGGACTTATATCAATTTGATCACAACAAATAATGAAAAAACGCAACATGGTTAAAAATGCGTTTAAAGTTTAAAAATAAAATTTATAAGAATTAAAACTATTTAAATACATTTAAAAGCTTCCAGATGCATAAGAGACGCCTCCCTTCCTCACAAGTGTTTATTTTAATTTAATTATACATTTACAATTAAGAAAACAAACTTTAGAGCAGAAAATTAATACTCACGTTGTTTCATGAAATGTAAACACAGAGGTTCTAATAAACACTGAATCTCTTCGTTTCACTTCATTATTGAAGGAGTTGAGTTGCATACAAACTAAATCTAGGATTTAAAATAAATTCTTTAAAAATTTATTTTAAAAAATCAAAAATTAAGCTAAAACAGTGCCGGGAAATGTATGTTTACATTTCAAGAGATGAAGTTGCCATGGCAACGCCTTTTTGCCAGTTGGAATTTCAAAGCAGTGGTCAACAAAAATTATGATATCTCTCGTTCTAATTAAGACAGAAACATGATTTAAATGTTATTTTAAGCAGAAAAGCATGCAAAATGTTTTCAGCTAAAAAAAAAAATTTCGAACATTTGACGATTTTTGTGTCCCAGACCCCCTTAACCCTTTCTAGGGCCGTGGGAAGTATGCTTCCCACCAAATTTATCAATCTTTGTATGAAATTATGAAGGTTGGCATAAGTTCTGACACTTTTTTTTAGTAAGTCAGAAATTTAGATGCTTCAGTTCTTTATTTCAGACAAAATGATGTGTCTTGATTTGTTACTTAATTATTAATTAACACAAATTAATTAAATTAAATTTATCTAATAAGCTAAATGAATCCCTTTACTTATTCTGATTTCAAGCCTAAAAATATTTTAACATAATATGACTAGAAAAAAATGGACCTTTATAGGGTTAAATTACATTTTTTCTTCTCCAAATGTGAGGTGCCTCTTTGGGTACGAAAATATGGTAAAAAAGGATTTTATATTAAATATCTGAAAATTGAATTAAAATAATAAGATATATATCATAGAATCGGATGCTGAAAATATTATAAGGAAATTATAAGGAATCCTCATATGCGTGATTATAAATAAAATTCCTGAAAATAGATAAAAATTTGATATAATGTTTTTATATAAAATGTCTGGAAATTCAATTAAAATAATTGAAATAGTATCATAGGATTGGATGCTTAAGATACTGATATAAGGAAATTAAATCACAATGTGCTCTATCATGAATAAAATTCTCCAAAATTTACTAAGATTTGAAAATTTCTTTTGAAATAAAATATTTATAAATTTAATTAAAACAATAGGACATATAACATGGAATAGAATGCTGAGAACAGTATTATAAAGAAATTCAATCATAATGTGCGTAATTGTAAATAAATTTCTTAAAAATTAAAATTTGAAATACATTATTGATGTTCTTAAATTTTTATTTACTTTATATATTTTTATCAACATCTCGCAGTTTTACGATTTTGTTTAAGCTTCCAAAATCTTCAATATTTTGGAAACTTCTTATTGCTATTATAATAGATTTTTAAAAATTTTACATCATTATTCCTATAAAATTGCTTTTCTATCAGATTACTTTTAAAATTGCGTTTCCTATTGTGTGCAATGGCTTGAACAAAAGGTAAAAAGAAATCTTTAGAAAAAAATATCTAAAAAAAAAAAGAGAAATAATATATATACTTTAAGCCTCTTTATATGATTCACGTCTTTTTAAAATGTTTTTGCAAGCTCAAAATATAAAATATCAACAGAGCTGAAGTATTTGCTGTCGATTTTGTGGGCGAAATTGAACCCACAATGACCACTGAACCGGAAGAAAATGAAAGGAGCAAAGAAATATCCAGTATCATTCAGAGATGTCGAAAAATATGTAGTATCGCTTTTAGAAAAAAAAAGTATTTTTTTATTTAAAAAAAAATCTCTTCTTGAATAACTAAAAGACGTTATTCGACAGTTATTTTCGAATGTCGCCATCATTTATTTCCATTGCTAGTTTTCGAACGAAAAATGTGTTTGAAAGAGTCAAATATATCAGGACAAAAGACTGGTTTAAATGGGAATCCAACTGCTGTAAAATGAAGGCTGATTTGCGAGGGAAAAAAAGTGATTTTCACTTCATTTTATATCTACAACAACTTTGCTTCTATTTTACTAGAGTTTGAAATTTAAAGAAATTCTTTTACTTGAAATCAATGGAATGTCCTAGTATGGTAGAATTATAAAAAGAATATTATCCAGAAAGTTAAGATGAGAAATTCTATCTATTTTTGTTTTTTTTTTATAAATGAAAATCGTTACATGTTTTTTTAGCTTATTTAATTGTAGCCGTCATTGGAAACCAATTTGAAATGGTAGGACATATGAAGATACATTATGCGCTGAAAGCTCTATTATCATTCTTAACTTGTTTACCAAAATATTTGAATTTATTGGCTGCAAAAATTTACAATTAAAGCCAACAGTGGATTATGTGGTTGGTGGATATCTGAATTATAGAAATCAGAGAATAACAGCTTATTCTGTTTCCTCTATTCAAAATCTTAAATGCTGTATCATATATTCGGACTGATAGTTAATGATCGAAAATGCGTGGCTTCTTTTCTGATAATTTTGTTCCATCATTTCTATATAAAATTTTTTTTCTATAATTCGTTGTACTGAAAGATCTGTAATCAATCCTAACTTGTTTGCCAAAATACTTGAATTTATTGGCTGCAAAAATTTACAATTAAAGCCAACAGTGGATTATGTGGTTGGTGGATATCTGAATTATAGAAATCAGAGAATAACAGCTTATTCTATTTCCTCTATTCAAAATCTTAAATGCTGTATCATATATTCGGACTGATAGTTAATGATCGAAAATGCGTGGCTTCTTTTCTGATAATTTTGTTCCATCATTTCTATATAAAATTTTTTTTCTATAATTCGTTGTACTGAAAGATCTGTAATCAATCCTAACTTGTTTGCCAAAATACTTGAATTTATTGGCTGCAAAAATTTACAATTAAAGCCAACAGTGGATTATGTGGTTGGTGGATATCTGAATTATAGAAATCAGAGAATAACAGCTTATTCTGTTTCCTCTATTCAAAATCTTAAATGCTGTATCATATAATCGGACTGATAATTAATGATCGAAAATGCGGGGTTTCTTTTCTGATAATTTTGTTCCATCATTTCTATATAAACATTTTTTCTATAATTCGTTGTACTAAAAGATCTGTAATCAGTCCTAACTTGTTTGCCAAAATATTTGAATTTATTGAATGCAAAATTTATATTAAATCCACCAGAAGGTTGTGCGGTTGGTGGATCCCTGAATTGTATAGACACAATGGTAAGAGTAATACTTACAATTTTTGAATGCATCGTTCTCTATTCAGAATTACATCTACTGTATTATATAATCAGAATTGATAACTTATGTTGGAAAAAACTTGTGTTATTTGTCTGGTGATTGTATTGCATCCTTTCTGTAAAATAATTTGTCATTTTCTGACAAATTATTGGCTTTTGATTCTATTCCAAGTTTCAAATTGTATTTAATGATCAAAGGCTAAACATTTAAAACTCATTTTAATAACTATCAAAATGCTGAATTTATTTAAAAATAATGGATATATCATTAAGCGATCATAATAGCTATTTGGTAAACATTGGTATTGTTGAAGGCAATAGTTTGTTTTGTGTTGATTCTATTTGAAAAGGCAAACTCTTTGTCATTTCCTTCTTTGTCGATCTAACTATTTCAACTCAACATCAAAAATACATTAAGAAGAGCATTAAATATACATTCTGACGTATCAGCTTTAGATGGAGATACGATGATTCCTCACTACTTGGTATTGCATGATCTTTTCTATTGCAATCATTTGATTCGTTTGATGAATCTAAACAATAGATACCCTCCTGCTTTATTTCAGGGGTGCTTTCTTTGTGTCAATGTAGTTTACAAAGAATATTTTTGATGTAGTTTGGTATTCTATTCGCAGATAAAGAAAGATGATGATGAAACCAGATTTGAACGAGAATGATGGTAGGGTTCGAAGAATATTTTTGTTTGTTATACAGAAAATGAAAATTTTGTTTATGTGAAAGCAGAGAAAAGAAAATTATAACTAATATGGAAATAAGAAATATCGGTATTTTTATTTCCTAATTCTATTTTATGTCAACAAAAATATCAAGAATTTTTGACTTCGTATAACTACATATCAATTCTTACAATTCATTTTAAAATTTTTAGATTGTATTCTACGGTTGATATACCTTAGCTATTATGTTTTAAAACCATTTTTTTGGATCATTAAAATATATATCTATACAAAAAGCATTTATTATCTATATTTGTAAAAGGAGGTGTTTGTATATATATATGTATGTAAGTGTATGGCCTGCGTTCTTTTAGATACAGCTATCGAACTTACATCCATAAAATTTGGTACACAGGTAAGCAGACATAACATTGTATCTTGGAATCAATTTTTTTTTATTTACTGCGCAAAAGCGAGGAATATTTCCAAATCCGAGCATGGACAGCAGTGTGTATTAATTACAAGCATTTAATTTTCATCAAAAATCTTAGTATTCCCTACATTTTCCGCTTACGAAGAAAAAATTTAGGACCGAAGAGATGGCGATTTAAATGGCAATTTCACCATCGCTCTCTAAAATGTTGCAAGTTGTATATTTGTTTCTTATCCATTAAGAGAATAAAAATAAGTTATGGCATATGCGCTTTAAGCTTTGCCTATTTCTGTATAATCAGCGGCTACATATATCCCAACATCCAAATCTCCAAAAGTATTTATTTCTATTTCGTATGTTTAAAAGCATATTTTTTAAAAAATAATGACAATTCTTTCGTATAAAGTTCTGATAATATTTAAAAATTATAGTAATGAACAAGCACATTGTTTCTAATTTTTATAAATATGGTTTTAGAAATTTAAATTGGTTGAATATTATTTTAGTAGTTGAAAATTTTTTAATGTGTGTTTTGTGTTTTTAAATGCATTGTATGTGTGTTTTAATCGGATTGTATTATAAGTTCTATATAAAATCAAGAACAGTTTGGAAGAAAAAACCGATGATAAATATTGAATGTTAAAATAATTTTTCTGATTGCCATTGTTTGAATTCATGTAGAATTACGTTGTTGTAACTTGGAAATAAAAGATTGCCGAATGGAGGCTAATATCTCAATTTCTGGCTTCTATGGCTGCATTTAACTGTAATTAACCTTAAGAGCAATTAATTCCTCTCAAAACCATTAGAATTAGGAAAGAGATATATCTAGATATACATCCTTCATTCAGATCGAAGGCCCATTATTCACTCCTAATCTCTCGGGAAATATTAGCACCAGATACCTATTTGTTTTCCTGTACTGTGTGAAACTGAATAGGAATTCCAATTCTTTCTCCGAAGTTTAAGCAATTAGGACCCAAATGGAAATACGATACGCTTTTAATGGATTTTTTTCTGCAAAATAGATTAAAAAACTTTAAGAAGTTTCTTCTCAGAGACTTAATTAACTAATTTTTAACTCTATTTATCGAAAATTTAGACATCAAGTTCTATTTTTTTAGTTAACTCAACAAAACCCTACATGTTTTAATTGGATACTTCCATACTCACATTAATTTGGATATACACTTTCAGTGAATATCGTAGATCGAATAACTTTTAACATATACAAACATTTGAATGTTTTTGTAGAATTTAATAATCTCAGTTTTTCTTGTTATAATTATCATTTCGGTTTAAATAATTATCTATGCTTAAATGACTTAATTACTCTAAAAGTAAACCTTGACAGAATCTTCAAATATTCCTGTAAAGAACTGATTTTCAAATATTCAACAACATGGCACAGTAACATGTGTCATTTTGCAAGAGATCCCTGTTTCTGTGCTCTAAATATGAATAATCTGGTTAAACTATAATCAGTTAAGAGGCACTGCATGCCGTACAATGCACAGAAGTGTAGAATTTTTTTTCGTCTGGCAATGGAAGTAATACATCTAATTCAGTGGGTTTTTTTAATTGAAACGATTGCTTTTTGTGCTTACGCTTTCACTATATTGTTTTTAAATATTATTAATCATTTGTTTCTATGTAGTTAGTATAAAGTCAATGCTAATAGTTCAGTCAAATTGTCCTTTGATATGAAAAAAAAATCCATAACAGTAATTTTATTGGTTAAGCTGTTGGGTTGGGAATTCGAAACGAGTCTAACTTCCCATTAGCATTAAATCGGTCCAATCTTACAAAAGGGAATGCAAATTAAAAGTATTTATTTATTCACAAAATATTAAAATTAATTATGCTAGAAGAATGAAATGGTATAATAGGTAATGGTTTATAGATACAGTAATTATAGAAAGAGAACAGCTGTAACTGTATATAAAAAATTAAGATAGCTATACTATATATAAAAAAATAAATATAATAACAATATTTTGAAAATATATTATCATTCATCAGATAAAGCATTAATGAAATAATCATATGGCCAAAAGTTTTTTTTTCCATTAAAATTTTTTATTTATCGATAAATGCAAAATCGAAACTTATTAAATAGAACCATTTTTTAACCGAAAAATCTATAAATAAATGTATAATAATATGTGTTGAGATATTATTTTCAACTAGTCAGAATAGATATAATGGAAAATAAATGCTTTAATTATACTAATCTAGCAAAATTTGTAAGTTCTTTGATACTGTAAGATTGGCTTCAATCTATATAACATTATTTATTTGTATCAGAAAAGTATATTCTTTTGATAGCAGAAAACAATTTCATCCAATTATGGAAGAGCCATTATTTCTTTAAACATCGATCATTATTTTGAAATTATATTATCAGTTTTTTTTATGCATCTCATTCTTTAGAATGATTAAATTTCAATTTCCTGATATTAAGTTTTTTTTTCAAACATTTTTCGAGATTATTATTTCGCTTTTTCTCTGGCAGGTAATAAATTTAATGAAGAAGTAGACAATATTAGGCATTTTTGATCAAGGAATCAATGTTTTTCTATAGAACAGTTTCCAATCATCGAAAGGTTGCATTTTGGACAAGAAAAAACATAACTATAAAATATTTTTAAAGTAGAAAGTGTAGTTTATGATCTCAGCTACTATGCATAACCTGAAATTGTTTTCTAGTGAAAACATATTTCAAAAGATACGTTTATATTCACCTGAAGATACATTTCTTCGGTACATTATATATTTCTTTGGCATAAACAATGGAAAGAAACACTCTATTTTTCGAAATCTATTCTCAGTCTCAAGTTTCTTTGTGCACTTGTTATTTGCATACAGTTCAACTGCAATTATAATCGGCCATTTTTCTATTAAAAGAAGCTTTTCTGATATGATATCCTTATCTTGTAGTGTAATTATATGGTACTACATTCAATTGAAGTCTAGGAAAATTCGGCATTTCTATCAGATCTTAAATGTTATTCCAAAACATCTTCTATATTACAACAAAAAAGAAAAAATCATTATAAACTTGATTGTCGTATTGGCTTTTCTATTTCCAGTGATGATTGCGCTTGTAACTATTGTTCTATTTGTTCTTAATCCTACAAAAGAACTGGCGTCATTCTGGTTCCTACAATACAATTTTTCTGGCAATCCGGTCCTAGAAGTAATATTACTTTTCCTTTGCATGGTTTTATATTTCGCATCTAAGTTTTTTGTACCATCGTTATCAGTTGTTATTTATACCATCTTAAGCTATAAATTATCGCAGGCAATTCGGTTACAAAGGGACATAATGAAAACAACTATATATTCCAAATTTTTCCCATATCACATCAAGATATACAACCACATTATAAAATGTTGTGAACTATTCAATGACTATGCTAAAGGAACTATGCTACTATTAATCTTTGCATATTGCAGTGCTTTTTACTCCGGGCTTGCCATTGCTTTACATCCAAGTCCGCGTGAAGCACAGACCAGCGAATCTATATTCATGACAGCTGCTTGCATTTTCTCGGTTGTGACGATTCTCAGTTTTGCATCAGAAATACCCGCAGCAACCATTGAAACTGGAACCTTATTTAAGAAACTTTATCAGAATATTCTTTTGGAAAGGAAACGTATTTCTTTAAAGAATTTTCTGCTAGTGAAATCTTTAGGAGATGTTGAACCTTTATATCTGACAGCCTGGGATCTACTAAGAGTCGAAAAAGGGCTGATACTAAGCCTATTTGGAACGGCGTTGTCTTTTTGTATTTTGATAATGCAGCTAAAGAGAGTTGATTTGGAAAATATGTAATAAAGTTCGTAACATTTAAAACAACAAGGAATGGACTGAGAGAATCATTTCAGTGATTTCTCAACAAGTCCTAATTTCTTTAAATTGCACTTAAATCTTTAAGTCATTTTGAAATATTTCATCTGACTTCTTGGTATCTTCTTCATGACAAAAAGGCATATTCATAATCGTAGAAGATATATAATAAATTTTATTGCATTTGAAACAACGAGAAAAGGAATGAAACCATTTTTAAGAGGTTTTTCAGCAGATGATTTGGAGAATGAGAATAAATTCTTTAAATATATTGTCCTGAAATCTTTAAGTCATTTTGAAGCCTTATATCGGACATCTTGGTTCTTCTTCAAGACAAAAAAAAAAAAAAAGGATATTTATAATTTTTGTCAAGCACTGTCTTTTTGTGTATTGATAATGAACTTAGGCTCTGTTTTTGAAATGTTAGATAATAGTCATATAAATACAACTGATTAAATTATAATACGATTATTTTCCTGCTATTGTATTGTGCACTGAAAGTACCATTAATAAATGCTGATATTCATTTGGTAGTTCCTTTTAGAACTTTCATCTACTAATATATACATGAATTATTTAATTATTTTATAGCTTAATATAACTAAAAATTTCAATTTAATAATTATATTTTTTAATTATCAGTAATTTGCTACTAAAATCTTATTAAGTGCTGAATTTTTCCTAACTTGGTTCCCAAAATTTAAAAATTCAAACAATTCATATGTATTAAATTTCATTAATCAATGCAAACGGAATTGAGAATATTTTTAAATTGATTTTTTTTGTGTAGTTTTATACTGATAACGATACATGATAAATAAAATTACATGTCTTTACATATATACTTATATAATATTATAATAAAATTATTAGTGTTATGTTTATTGATGAGTCGTTTTAACTATTAATCTACTTATGTTATGTATTACGGAATTAAAAAAAATATTTCATCTGTAATAACTACTTAAAAATGAGTGTACTTTCTCAGAAATAAAATACATTTGAAGTTAGCATTGGTAAACAGTCAATTACGTTTATCCGCTATATTTTCAGAATCCACTATAATATTTTGAGATAACGAAAAAGAATAACAATGCTTGAATCCGTTATACTTTTTATCAATCAATCTGGAATCTATTAACTAAAGATACTTTAATATCTAAATACATATATGTAGTAACAATGCTTGAATCCGTTATACTTTTTATCAATCAATCTGGAATCTATTAACTAAAGATACTTTAATATCTAAATACATATATGTAGTAACGATGCTTGAATCCGTTATACTTTTTATCAATCAATCTGGAATCTATTAACTAAAGATACTTTAATATCTAAATACATATATGTAGTAACGATGCTTGAATCCGTTATACTTTTTATCAATCAATCTGGAATCTATTAACTAAAGATACTTTAATATCTAAATACATATATGTAGTAACGATGCTTGAATCCGTTATACTTTTTATCAATCAATCTGGAATCTATTAACTAAAGATACTTTAATATCTAAATACATATATGTAGTAACGATGCTTGAATCCGTTATACTTTTTATCAATCAATCTGGAATCTATTAACTAAAGATACTTTAATATCTAAATACATATATGTAGTAACGATGCTTGAATCCGTTATACTTTTTATCAATCAATCTGGAATCTATTAACTAAAGATACTTTAATATCTAAATACATATATGTAGTGACGAACGCCTGATGACGAGCGCCATCTGCTGGCCAACAGTGTTGACGCTTGTTTGACGGAGTACAGATCAGACGGGTCTCTGAACGAAAGACGTGACGTAGGTCTGGACGAAAGCTGTGAGACGACGAATGCAGCGATGAATATTGCCATGCAATGACTGCGATATTAACATGTGAATTAACCATGCGACGTATTCGACGAAATCTGTTTAATGTTCATTTCCTTTATATTAATGTAATTGTCCGTCCTAAATGTAATTAAATGTGCGTGATTCTAAAATAGTAGTGATTCCTGAGTCCTACATATATTTCCATACAGTAAAGATAAGACAAAATTATAAAGAAATAAATTTATTTCTTTGTTTTATGATAACATTTTATTCAGTTTTATGATAGCATTTAATTCGTTTGCATTATGATAACATTTACAGAGGAACTAAGAAAATATTTCGCAATTATGAATTTCGTCCATTAATCTGTGATGGCAGCTTTTCCTGCATTTCTTCAAAGGATTGTCATCAAATGTTAGGTTTGTTAGAACGCACTATCTAATTAAATATATCATTTTCAATATTTGTCGAAATATCATGATTTGATTGCAGTGAATAACTATAGAAAGATTTCCTGATATTCTTGGTATCTAAATAATTGTCTTTTGTACTACTAATAAAGATAAGTGCGTGGTTGTTCAAGTGAGCGCTGTACAGGACAGACCCTCAGATCTGGATCTTTAAAATTTGATAAAGATATTATATTTTGAGTTATTTGATTATTGATAATTTTGACACTTTTCCCATGATAACTCCTGAAAATATAACAACACAATATATATATATTTTTTATTATCTTAACTCAAAACGCTCTTTGCTATCATTGGGCAATTTTGTACTAGAACTCTCTCACTGGTGGTTCATGTACATAATATTAACTATGCCATCGCAATGACGACATTCTCATATTGTCTCAGAAAACGGCATATCATAAAATTTGCATCCAAAGTTTGAGAAATAACCAAATCATTTCTCAAAAAGTATTACACAGCTTATTCCTTAAATTTTAAACACAAATTTTATGTTTCATTTTTTACAACTAAAAAGAGCAGATGGATTCTTAACATTTGTATCACAATTGTATGATCTATAAGGTTCTGAGAGAGCTTTAACTCTATCAATGCTGAAAAGCCCCAAAGGCCTGTTCAATGAAACTACGAAGGGCGACCAGATGCTTAAATGTAACAGTAGAATTTCCTCTTTCTTTCGTTAAATATGATGAATTGAATATCTGTGGCGAATGCTTTGTTCATTAGACATGTTGGTTCAGATGAGTTGGGGGGGGGCAGGGAGATTCTCTGAGAACTGTTTAAGGGTGCTTGTGCATGTATTTGCTTAGCATATATCAATTAAGCTGGACTTTCTATTGTATATCAACCCTTAAAAACAACAGCTGTCACTGGACAGTAGTGAATTTTTCTTGCCTTTAAAAGAGAAACTCGGACGTTCCAATATTTTGAACCCGAATGAGTTTAGAAATGAGAAGGGTTAAGAGAGCGTATTAGGGAAAGGCATATATATAGGGTGTTCGTAAAAATATTTCCCTAAACATGGCAGTTGGTGCTTTCAGTTGAAGGAAATTAAGCTTAATTGAGATTTTACATATACTTTTCAGAGATAGGAGATTTCAGATTCTGTGTACGGCTACAAAGTGGTGTTCACGGTTACGGTTATAGATACAGGAACTCAAAATTTTCGAATAGCAAAACCCACTTTTTTCCCTTTGCAAAGCGATCACGCATGCAGGAACTCTAAAGAGAATTTGAATGGTATGAGTATCACACAAAATGTATGCATTGCGCGCGCATAAAAAGCAGCTCTGTAAACGCCTCCTCCCCCTCTCCCCCCAAAAAAATCACGATTTCATTCTGGGGATATTTCAAAGCAAGCTTGTACATGGTCAATCCGCAAGCTTTGCAGGATTTGATAGGAAAGACATTATCGAACGTGAGATTTCAAACATCTTTCCTGCTATGTTATGCTCGGCTTTATTGTCTACAGTCTCCAGTATGCAGTTTCATAATTGCCATTTATAGAGCCACGAGAAAAATGTGTTATCCAACTGAAAGATTCTTTTTCTGAAATCTATGTTATTAGCAGTGATTGGTGTCTTGCCTTTATCATATTCGAATTTCTTCCGTGTACATCCGATCGTCCCCCTCCCTTTATTTATTTGGTAATTCGCAGAGTTGTTTTTTGCATGCGTAAAGTGTTTATTTTACATACTATTCCAATGTTTTTTTGGGGTTTTCGCATACTCTGAACATTTTACGATGAGGATAAAATGGGTATTGCCATTTGAAAGTTTCGTGTTTCTGTAACTGTGACAATGAACACCACTGTGTTACCGTTCATATAGTCCTGAGATCGTACCTCTTAATAATAATATCTATTAAATCTCGTCTCGATCTGTTGAACGGACCGGCCTTTAGAGGTCAGTATTTCGGCAAAGTTTCTTATGACCACCTTCATATATATATATTATCCACAACTATATAGTGTGGTGGTGTAATGAATGTTTGATGTGACATTTATCGGTTTGATTGGACTACTTGAGGTTGTAAGAAAAAATTGCTTTTGATTCTACAATAGTGGTGATATTATATTGATCCAATTTACTGATTAAAATATGAGATATAAAGAATGATTATCTACCTAATTAATGGCGTGAAAATGATTTATTCCGTGATACAAGTGTTTGATTTGCTACAGATATTTCAAACTTCCTTTGACTTAGATATAAAAAAATAAAATACAGTGAGGCACCTTTCAGTACGAATGCTTGACGCTTGACATTGGGATCTCGTAAATCGGAACCCTACTGAACGATGCTACAAACTACCCAATGTTTGAAGGTGTTCTTATCCCCTTAAAACACCAGTTTAAGAATGATGCCGATATAAGTAAGACTAGTAAAAAATTGGCTTAAGTTGAGACATGAACCAATGCACATTTACCTAAATCATTGAAACAGAAATTTTGTTAGAGATTAATTTTGACCTTAAATGTTGCATGAATTATTAACTCTAAAGTATTACATTAATTATTTTAAAGGATATCAAAAACCTGAAGCTGAGTTGGTTCCCATTACATCAGTTAAAACGCGTATGCTCTATTAATCATCACCCAGCAAGATACTGGTTTAAATGTTTACTTTTAATCACTTTGCTTTACAACAGAAGATAACATTCAATAGAACACAATAGCCAAGTCCATTCTTTTTTAAAGATTATTCTATATATCTATAGAGAAAGAAGAAATTCATATTTTCCTAAAATCAGGATGACGTTGGATCAATATTTTTAAATTATTTTGACACGGAAAAGCAAGATAGTTTGACACAAGTTCCCTATTTCATTTTCTTCGATCAATAGATTGCAATTTAGCATTAAAAATTAATTTCAGAAAAATTGCAATCAATGTTGAAAGTAGATATTTTATTAATTTTTTTTTGCTATCTTCTAAAGGAAATTGAAAATTAATGGCCTATTCCGTCATTTCGAGAGACTTGTCCGTCCTTTTTTGGAGATCAGACTTTTGAAAAATTTTAATTGTAACACGACATATTTAATTAAATTGATGGAACTATTTTTCATGAATATGTTTAAGTAATTCAATTATCATTTTCATGTAATCCAGTATTTTAGAAGATCGCCCGTTGGAAAAGTCAGCGTTTTTAATACAAGTACAGAAGAAATTTCTTTTAAATAAATCATGGCAAATAAGAAATTATTTTTCAAAAAAGAATCACTGCCTAAAATATCAGTTAGTACTGTTGAAGATATATGGATGGAGCGTATTATACACTTCTTAGGAGTGACGCTTGGGACTCAATCACGAACTCCACGTTCTATCACAAGAAACTTGTTCTCTGCAAGTAGTATAATTGTACACATAACATTCTTTTACAGTTTCGCCGCTGTTTTAATATTTGGAAGCTCTTTCTCACCAAAACGAACTTTATCTGATTTAATGTCCTCATCGTTTAGCATAATCTTATGGTATCACATTCAATTTCAATCAAGTAAAATACGTGAATTCTGGTCACATATGGCAATCATTCCAAAGGATTATATGAAGTTTAGCAAGAAAGAGAGGTTTATTTTCAAAATGGCTGTCCTTTTAAGTATCTGTTTTCCATTTACATTTGCAGTTCCAGCCATTTCTTTCATCATTCAGAATCGAGACAAAGAATATGCTAGTTTTTGGCTCCTGCGTTATCACTTACATGGGTATCCAACTTTGAAACCGATGTTAGTCTTCATATGCATGATCGTATATTTTTCCGCTAAATTTTTTTTACCATCCTTGTCGGCTACAATTTATGCAGTTTATAGCCACAAACTATCAAAAGCCATACGTGTTCAGAATGAGATGTTGAAAAATGCCATTTTTACAGATGTATTTCCTGTGAATATCAAATTTTATAACAGTATACTACATGGTTGCAAATTGTTTAACGATTGTTTTAAAGTGACAATGTTTCTTCTACTCTTCGCGTACTGCAGTGCTTTGTACACCGGACTCGGAATTGCTTTGCGCCAAAATATACATCCAAATGAAGTTCAAATTATTGAATTCATTTTTATAATAGCTGGGTGTGTTTTCTCTGTCGTCATGCTTCTTGTATTTGCATCCTCTATACCGACTGCTACAAGTGAAACTAGAAGAATGGCCCGGGAACGCTACCAACATATCGTTTTGGAAAATAAACCCATTTCTTTAAAGAACATCATGCTTCTCAAAACATTGGAGGAGGTAGAAATATTTCACCTAACAGCTTGGGACATTCTATGTGTGGACAAGTCATTGATACTTAGTTTGTTTGGCACTGCCTTGTCCTTCTGTATTTTGTTAATGCAGCTGAAGAGAGTTGATTTGGAAAGTATATAATGAAATCGTTGTATCAAAATCATTCAGTTTCAACTCGCAAATTAAATTGGTAGACTGATATGTTTAGATTTAATCCATAACTGGAGAGTCAAAATGGCTGCGCGTTCTTCATTAGCTCTAATTATCATTTGGTATTTTCTCCTTGAATACAATCACCTATTCGGTACCTTCAAAATGTTCTTTCAGCAATATGTTGGTTAAAGTCTAAGTATGAACACGTGCGTATAACCGAGTTATTATTTTCAAACAAGTTATTGTTTGCTGTTATTTATGGTGACATTGACTTCATAAATAACATACTTTTAACATATATAACATTTTCTACTTTTAATTTGAATAATGCAAAAAGAACAAAGAAATAGTCTTAAAATAATACTTTAAAATATTGTATTGTTTATTTTTGTTTGTTAAATTCTATACAGTTATTAACATTAGTGTAATTCCGTGATATCTAAACGAAGTAAATATTTTTAGAAGATTGTTTAAGTTCTTCTTATAACAACTCTCCGACATTTAATATTATAACATTTAACATTTTTAATATGTTTAGTAACTACATGATTTCCAGATTGTATTGTTTCCAAAATACATTCCAATGCTGCTTACAAAACACAAATATAAGAAATAACAATGGAGTCATTTTGACTTCATGTCTCTGGCCACATGAGAAAATTCATGTCTCCAGTTACGGGTTAAAGCTATTCATGGGATGGTAAAGAAGAATATGAAAGGTACCGAACATTGTTGTAAATATTAAGTCATTTTAATTACAAACCTCTGTTACGATAAATCCAATAAACTGGTGATTAAACATAAATACCAGTGGTTATCCTAATCACTGGTAATTAATTATACATAATCTCCGGATTAATCAAACTTATCAGAGCATATACAGTGTGTCTCAAAATCCTTGATCGAGGCTTTTATTCCTTAAATATTGATTATAGACGTATACTGTAAATGTGCCCCGTCCTCTAATAAGATCATTTACAAAATTTCAGCAATTTATCACAAAAAGGCCCAAAGATAGGAAACTACATAAATGCTGACATAGACCACTTTTCAATGCTTGGATATGAGTTCGCAAAGAGGGAAAATCAAGTCGGATGTTCGTGTTTTTGGGGTCGTACACAAATGAACAAAAAAAGTAATTAATTAATGAATAAATAAATAATAATTTTGCTATTTATTGGTTCAAAAGTATTAAAAATTTGTAGAAATAATAACTTAAAGGAATGATTACATAAGTTTTTTTACAAGTTCATTGACTGTGCAATTTTTAAGTTATATTTTGCAATTCATGATATAAAATTTTAAAGTATTTTTCAGGAAGCATTGATTTTAAAATTTCTATTTAAAATTAAAGGTATCAAGTATATTTTATTTCCTTATGATGCATTTCTGTGTCGCGTCATCTGTACTGAAGCTGTAAACATTTGCATTTTAATTTGTGATTGACCCTTCACCAACTATGTTTTAACATATCTTTGAGAGTTTTCATGATCAAATTCTGAAATTTTGTACATTACCTTATTCAAGTATGGGGCACATTTTTCTCACTGGGATTTTTTTTGTACGGGGACTGTATAAAAATTTAAATTTTGTATTTTTTTAAGTTTAAATCCCTGAAAATGTTAATCAATTTCATAACATTTTGCACCTTTTTTTTACATAACTTTGTAATTTACAGTATATGTCTATGATCAATATTTAAGAAATAAAAGCCGTGGTCAAAGTTATTGAGACACTCTGTATAATAGCAAGTCACTCTGATGACAAAAATGCTGACTCAAGCTCTAATACTATAACAGCTGAAAGCTTTTTGACACCGACAAATCTAACATTCACCAGTCCCTTGTACATGGAAAAGAACTAGACACATGTATTCTGCTTCCCAAGCTTCCATATCACACCAGCTTCAAAATTATCGAATCATGTCAGTTAGGTGCGTAGCGGGGCCACATAAGCGGCTTATATCCGAAAGAAAAGGATCTCAAATCCACAATCCAAAACTCCAGAACGAACTCGAGCTAAGGCAGGATTAAATATTTGATTTTATTTATTACGGTCCCTCACTTTTCAGTTAAATCAACAATTATATAGTCAGATCTTTTTTTATATTTTGATGATTTTTTTCTTATGTTGTTACATTTTGACTAATCATTGTTTTTTGAAATGTAAAAATGTAAGTGTGAAAATGTAAATTGAATGTAATTTCAATGTAAAAATGGATGATGCGTAGTTTCTTTTCTGTCAGCTTCTTCAAAGTGATTGGCAGTTGAAAAGAATTATAACCTCAATATATTCCTTTTTTGGAAAAACGAAAGTAATTTATTATCGATTACTATAAAACGATTTCCGATAAAGGATTTAGTAGATGTAGTGAAACTATTGAATTGATATGAATTAATCTCATAAAAGGGGATCTTTTCAGTTCCACGATTTTTTTCTCTTTTTTAATTATTGATCAAAACGTAAATAAAACCAGATAATACCATTTCTATTGAATAGGGAAACTTTGGTAACACTTTAGAATTGAGATTTAGATAATGTCACGCTACATATGTCTGTTTCTTGCTTTTCTTTATAATAATTTTCGCTGTTCTCATACCTTCATATTATTTCCTATATACTTCTATTTAATGTTTTATGCATATGGTATCATTTGAATAATGTTTTTACCTTATCATACTAGGACGGAAAGGAATTAGTTTTATTAACAGTTTTGAAAGCTCGTAATATGTATTCATAATTTTAGAAAAACTCTTCACTACCTCATACTTTTATCAGTAGGATTTATATGCAATATTTGATATAATTCATTTATTTCTATAATAATATGATTGGCATAAAAGTATTTTCCGAAAAAGATTCATTTGAAAATCTGGTAAACTCCTGGATTCAGTTGGCCATAAACTTCATAGGAATAGGCCAGAGACGCTCATATACAAGGAATTTAATTTCACTCACCAGCATTTACTTACATGTCTCATTTGCTTACAGTGTAGCAGCTATTATAATTGTTGAGGATTCCATCTTCATAAAACGAGCTATAATCGATATAATGGCATGTTCTATTAGTGTCATTTTGTGGCACCAAATTCAATTACAATCGAACAAATTTCAAGTATTTCATACTTATCTAAGAAGTTTTCCAAGAAGTATTTTGCTCTTGGATAAACAAGAAAAAAATGTCATTAAGATGATCGTTCCTGTAGCGTTTTTATATCCATTACTAGTTTCACTGATTATGATTTTTCAGTTGATTTCTAATTGGTCAGAAACCTACATTCAGTTTTGGTTATTGGGTTATTCTCTTTCTGAAAATAGGCCTTTAGCGATGATGATGACTTTCATATGCATGCAAATGTATTTTTCATCAAGATTTTTGATTCAATCTTTATCAGTTACTGTCTATGGTGCATTCAGTTACAAGCTGTCCAAAGCTATCCAGAGACAGACTAACCTACTCAAATACAGCATACCTTCAGATTGCTTTCACCATGAATTGAAGCTCTACAATCGTATCATCAAATGTTGCAAGTGTTTTGAACATTGCTTTAAAGGAACGGCATTACTGTTAATATTTGGATATTGTGGGGAATTGTATGCAGGTATTGGCATAGCTTTGGATGAGACTCAGCCTACACCGAAGAATATAGTGCCTGTTGAAGCTACTGCTACAATTGCAATATGTATAGTTTCAATTTTCATTTTTTTAACAGCTGCATCAAAAGTCCCATCTGCAATGACTGAAACAAGAACTGTATTTCAAGAAGTTTACCAGCACATGCTTCTTAAACGTACCATTAATTCTTATAGAAAGCTATTGATACTAAAATCTTTAGGTGAAATTGAACCATTTTATTTTACAGCTGGGGATTTTTTCAATCTAGGGAAGACTCAGATCCTCAGCCTCTTAGGTACGGCTGTGACATTCTGTATTTTAATAATGCAACTGAAGCGAGTTGATTTGGAGAACATGAACTGATAAAATGTCACAAAAGTTTGAATTCTCATTTCTTTTGCAATCGTGTAAAATTTAATATTTTGTTCTGCACTGTGTTTGTTAAGAATACTAATTGTTGATGCATTCTGTGCAACTATAGAGGCGTTTGGTAGTCATACTATTTTCCCCTTACCAGCTTAATTTTGAAATGCGGAATTTCAAAGGACATGTTATATCACAGAGCAAGGGCAATCACATATTAAATGACATCAGCAGTACTTTTCATGTCATATTATAACTTAAATTAAAATTGCACTCTCCAGTGTTTATCAATATGGTTGCTTAACATAATTGGAAGTTAATTGCTGTAATTCATTGTAACTTAATATAAAATATTAAATATTATCGTATTATGCCCCCTACTCTCTAACTTTGAAAATTACCAGTAGGACTACTAAAAAACAGAAAAAATCCTATATTTGTTACCCAATTCCTGTTTGCTTCACTCGCTGTAATAAGAGCATTGTAAGCAATTATTACCTTTCAAATTACTACGAAGATTGCTAAATGGAATAGGGAAGATTCCTAGATTTGTTACCCAAATCCTGCTCGCTTCACTCGCTGTAAAATGAACGTTGCATACAATTATTACCACCCAAATTACCAGGAGGATTTCTGAAAAACCAGCAAGATTGCTAGATTTGTTATCCAAACCCTGTTCGCTTCACTTGCTGTAATAAAACCATTGCATACAATTATGTTAAAAAAATAATTATGCTTCATTTTAATTGATTTGCTACTAATGCTTTAATTAGAAAAAAATTGTGGTGAAAGGTTTGCATTTTTGATTTGGTAACCATTTCGTTGACAAATTTAACAATAAAATGATACTACAAAAATGTAAAAGGCTCGGTGAAGAATTTTAAGGTATATAAAGAGATGCCAACAACACAGATTTAGATTTAATAATAGATAATTAAATGTGATGCTTTTTGCCATTGTAGTGAAATTTATCACAAATAAAAATAATTTTATGAATCAAACAAAATCCTAAATATATTGTCATTAAAAATGCATTATTTTATATATATTGTTCATATTGTGGATAAAATATTAGAAAAGTAAAACTAAAGGAAACTAAAAAATCAAAAAGAATTGCAATTACTGTATTTTTGAGGTAAACAACATGCTAAAAATTATACAAATAATTAATACGCTGTTGCCTATGAAAAGACTAAAGAACAATTATTATATATTCACAAAAATATAACTCAAATGTAAATTATATTCTAATATAATTTTATTAGAATTCCATTCAGGTTCACAGTTCCTTTTATAACACAATAATAAAAGCAATCTCAGCCTAATCATGAATCATATTATTCCTTCTTCTTCATGAATGTCTTTCCAATTTTTTTTCATTGATTTATTTGCATTTTTAAATTATTTCATCCCATTCATTTGATAATATTTAATAGTGGGACAGAAATTCTAATATGATTCATCGAATGAAAGATTCAAACGATATCGTATTCGTATGTTTAAGTTTGAAAAGTGAAGTAACGTGATTTATCGTTTGCTAGATGTTGCTAGATTTCGCAGTTAAGTAATATGTTCCTTAAGAGCCACATTAGAAAAATATTTATAAATATTAAATTATAGCCATTTTGTAAACTTTTCGTGGCAATTATCAGCTATTTAATTCTTTTAAAATGTCATACTTTAAAGATATTAATCGTTTGCACTTAGAAAAGTAATTCTATTCATAATTATTCGTCTAATATAAGAATGTGTTTATTGCTTCAAAAAGTAAATCTATGCAATTGTTTTAAATTAAATTTCTCCGAAAAATTTATCTACATCTTCTTACCATTCTTTAGGTATTTATAGCAATCAAAATTTCAAAATAAATAAATAAAGTGTCAAAATGATACACCGTCTGGAATGGTACCTGACAGGATCCATCTAAGTGCAAAATGTTAAATGTCATATGTTTTAGTTGCTTTTGTATGTCTGATGTAGATCCTTTTTTTTCAAATAAAATGTTATTTCAGTCTCGGATAAAATAAAATGGCATATTGCAGTTCTAATTGTTTCACATTTTTGCTGATGAATATTAAATTTGAATTCATTTTGTTTGCTGTTTGTACAATCTAGTAAATTTCAAATGTATAAGAGATCGGAATTTTTTTAAATGCTTCAAATAATAGCAGTACACAATGGACATTTTTATATTGCTGAAATTTCATGAGAGTGATTTCATCATTGACGACGCTCTTAGCTTCATGAACGAAATTTAAAATGTGAGAAGTTTTATGATTTAGGATAAACAATAATTTTAATGGGATACGCATACTACATTTCAAGTTTATTCCTTTTGAATGTAAAACTTTTAAAACAATTGTATTACGATTTTTCGAAAAAGGAATATTATTTTAAGAAAATATGTTGCAGAATATCGTTCCATCTATCATATAAATGAAATATTGCGTACATTTGTGCCATTACAATTATTTACCATCGCTATTCAATAAATGATTTTGCAATTTTATTTATAAATCTAATCAATGAATAAATAAAGTATTAAAGGTATCAAAAATAAAAATATTTTTTGAATCCTATAAATTGTCTGAAAAGTATGACATTACTTTATAAAAAAATATTCAAAAATATATGTCAAAAATTTTTATTGGTAATATCAGTTTACAGTTTAAATATTTGTAAAAACATGAAACGAGTCATGTGCTAGAATATAGTGACTTAAAATGTGATACAAGGCCTTTTTATGAAAAGTTTTATATGTGTGTTTACTCTATTACTTTCAGATAGAAAATATGGAAATTTCTTATGGATAGATGTCCTTATGGAAAACTGATATTGTGAAAACTTAATTATTTTTATGTTGAAACCTATTTTCAGAAGAAAAAGTAATACTCTTTATAAAAGAAAAAAAAATGTTAAAGAACAAAAAAAAAAAAAAAAAAAAAAACCTTCTGAAAGTATTCATAAAAAATTCGAAAAGATTCCACTCTTTTAAAATTTTGTTATATATCAAAATTTTTTCAGAGCTATTCCAAGTAATAACATATCAGAACTTCTCAAAGTTAGTTATGTGTCCTAATAAGCAATTTAAAACATTTATTAAACATTCCAAAATTTATTTTGATTTATTGAATAATAATAAGTCTTATTAATAATTGAATTCTAATATAATTTTGAATAGCTGTATGATCTCAATATTATATTCGTCTTGAAACCATATAAATAATTCATATTTATCGTACTTTTCGAATATTTAATCCATTTGAGACAGATTGCGCATCGTACATCCAAAGAATTTCAATGCCAAAAAAAAATACGGGTAGCTTACTATATATACAGAAATACTGAATTGCGATTATCTGTCGTAATGAATTTCACCGTCTGGACGGTACATGTGGTCTCCAAAACATGTACCGTCTTGAATGGGTTAAACGATTACGATGCTGTAAAAGTTTGATTGTATATATATTTATAATTAGCACAGAAGGTGATTTTTTGCAAACAATGCTTTTTTTTTAATTAATTTTTTAATGAAATGCAGGAGAATGACACAGAAAAAAATTTCAAGGATACAAAATGAAATACAGAAGAGATACTTTGTTGATTTGAGTAATTTTTTATATGGAGCTTTTTTTACGTAATATTTTTCATTTCACGAACAATAAGAAACTTTTTCAATCGTTAATTTCTAATTCCTTTCTTGATATATACATACATTTTTTTCACAAAATCTGCGTAGAAATTAACAAATATTATGAATAATAGTATAGGGAATGAAATATTTACTTTAATAATTTGATAAATAACATTGATGTTTTAAATGCCAAAGTCGTTAAATCGAATTTTCATACTCATCTTGGCAAATAAGTTTTTCAACGATATGAAACTTTTACTTAAATAAAATGAAAAAAATCTCAAGTTTAAATATTTATAACAACAAATTTCATTAAATAAAAATCACAATTATTAAGCAAAAAATGCTTAAAACTTGATGATGATCACCTTATTTTGATGCCTAATCTTATTTCTTAGCGTTAATGCCTTATATTATTTCTTAGCGTTGATGCCTTATTTTGATACCTCATCTTATTTCTAAGCGTTGATGTTTTACTTTGATCCATAATCTTATTTCTAAGTGTTGAAGTCTAATCTTATCTAAACGATTATACCTAAGCTTATTTTCACCTAACTTAAGAATTATCTAAAAACATTTTACTTGATTCAAAAGATCAAATGATTTATATAAGCAATCACGCTGTTACCAACTTATTTTCAGAATAAGTCTTTTAGTCTGTTCATGAGTTAAAGTTATCTAAATCGATTGTTTTTAAATTCATTATAAGTAAACAGAAACTAACTGTTGTTCCATATAAAGTAAGTATCATACTTTTGTCTATTCGAAAAAAGTCCCAAGCTGTTAAATATAAGGGTTCAGAATCAGATAAACTTTTAAGCAGCATCATTTGCTTCAGTGATGATAAATTATTTTCTAACAAAGTGTCTTCATAAATTTGTCTCAATATGCGTTTAGCTTCAATGGTTGCTGTCGCTGTTTGCGATCCATATGTCAATAGACAGGTAATTGCAAAAATACATGCAGTTATAGTAAAAGTAGATTCAATATTCAAGGCAATATTTCTAATATTACGATACTTTCGCAATGCTATTCCGAGACCTGTGTATAATCCTGAACAAAACATAGAAATTAGTAAGAAAATGGTAACTTTTCCGCAATTGTTGAATAATCTGCAACATTCTAAAATGTCTCTATACTTCTTAATTTCTTCATGTAATGATTCAGAAAGTATGCTTTTTTGTATGTTTTTAGTCTGGCACGCTATGGCAATAGATAATCTATGGCAGAATGTGCTATACACAACAACTGATAAGAGAGGCACCAAAAATTTCGCTGTAAAGAAAACAATCATGCATAGAAAAATTTGCAATGTTTCCAGAAATCTATTGCCAGGTATGTAATTTAACAGCCAAAAATTCGCGTATGTTTCCAAGCGCTGATAGACGAAAGCTGGTATCATGGCACCTGCAATAATTGCTGGAAATAAGAAAGTTGTCAAGACAACCATATTGATGATAATTCTTTCTTTTCTGTTGCAATATAAAATATCTTTTGGCATCTTATTTCTCATGAATGAATAAAATTCATTAAAATCTCTTGATTTCAGTTGAATTTGATGCCATATAATCACACTAAAAGATATGGAGAGAATATCAGGCAATGTACGTTTGGAAGAGAATGCTTTGGGAGCTGAGAGTATTGCTGATACACAATAAATTACTGATGTATGCAATATTATGCTATATAGTGAGCAGATATTTTTTAAGTACAATTTCATATTAGGTAATCGGCTATGTTTACATACACCAAAAATCTTTATAATGATTTTCATCCAAGTTTCTGAAACCACATGAATCTTTGATACGCTGTTGTATTTCATGCTACGATTTCCAATTTTTTAAGAGGAGTAGAAAATTTGTTGCAAATCCGGTTACATAAATGAAAAAAAAAATGTTATATTCAATTATATCGTTCTAGGACTTGATAGATATAAGGTGTTTATACTAAACTGATAATGCATAGATGCATATTTCTAAATAAAATAAGAATCTCGAAAGCTATTTTCCTCGAAACAATATCTATATCATCAATATATAACTTGTTATTGTTTCTAAACATAAGCTGTGTAACGTTAACAGCTATTTTGCTATAAAAAAATAACAAAAGATGAGGATAAACATTTCTTGGGCGAAGTTTCTTTTATATCCATTGTCTATTATCGACATTATTGATTTAAAAATAATATAATATCAAGTGCAATTATCCATGTCTGAATAAATTAAAAAATCTTTTTAAACTGTCTCCACTCAAGTTATATTATTCATTCTTTGTCACAGGGAAATATGAAACTTTCATTATAATTTTCTTCAACATCTTAAGAGTAACATTGTTTTGTTGTTAAGGTTTTGATAAGTTATTTAAATTTTTTATGTGCAAAACAGATTAAGAAAATTACATATACTGTTCCAAAACATTCTTCAAGCCATTTTTTTATTATGATGATCGTTGCATTGAAATTTTTTCTCTGTGCTATGAATTTTGTTGCTATATGATGGCAACATAGGAAATTAAAAAAAAAATTAGAAATAAAGTAAATAAATGAATAAATTTTTCCCTGATAAAAGAATGGCAAGATCAAAAAGAAAACGGTTAATAAATAAGTCTGTCAAAATTGAGAGTGATCTATTGTGAAATGACACGTTTTTAATTATTTAAAGTGGTATATTGTATCTTTGATACAATAATATCTTTTTAACTCTCTAATTTGCGTAATGTGTTTTCCATCGATGATCCATAACGAATTAAAAAAAATATTTTGATAAGAGTTTGAAATGCTGCAATTTTGTCTGTGCGAATTGTCGTATTGTATGGTCTACATGAAACCAATAGTCATTGTTAAATTCTAGCCTAAAATATTATAAAAGTATCTATGTACTATGAATTTTTTGTCTCTTTTAATCCTTTGATACACATGTATTTTAAACTACTTTTGTATTTGACGCGCTTTTAATTTTTTTATCATGTAATGGCAGTAGCTTTTACGTCAGAATTCATTTATTTCTTATTATACAGAATATATATTCTGCGGCATGATATTGAGATAACTTAAGCTAATTACAAAACAAAAATGGAAACATAAATTGAAACAAATACGGAACGTTCCGAGACGCCAAATATACCCAACGAGCTAAATATTAAATTAAATCACATTTGAAAAATGTTTATAACTTTCATGATAATGCGTATTGTGTCCTGTACATGCGTAGTTTGGGGGATAAAAATGTGCATTTTGCAGCAATATTTTTTAGCATTTTATAAATAAATTTAAAAAATATGTCAAAACAAACTAAGCAAAATTTTGTATTTTCCTCACGATAATGATTCCCAAAAAATAACTATGAGGCAATTTTTATAGCTTTTGATACAATAATCTACAGTGGTGGGTTTCAATCCTGGTGTATTGCAAACATTTGCATCCCACATTTTACAGGAGAGTGTGCCCGTCTAAAGATATTATCATATTTATATAAAGTTTCATCTGAATTTGTATACAAAACATTATAAAAGGGGCTTTATAAATTTTATTTATTTGAAGTCTACAGCTATAATTTGGAAATAATAATCCTTATAATATACCCATAATGTGAAACAATATGAAAGGGAAATCGGCGAATGCATCCTTAAATGCATATTACCAAAATAAAAAAAAGACCCTTTTACTTCCATAAGATTTTAAATATCAGCAAGTTAATCTGATGAAAGAATAGTAAAACCGCATTAAAGTGGGAAAAAAACTTATTTTAAAAAATTCTTCTGTTATTTGCTGATGACAGGGAAAATAGAAAAATAGGCTCTTTACCATTTTATTCCAAATTCTTTATCTTTCAACTTTTGATATTTCCGCTTCAAAAAACTCGGTTCATAACTAACTGAATTCTTCCACTTTAAAAATCACGAAATTTCTCCATATCCATTGGGCTTTTTTTGAGGGGGGGGGGAGACCATTTAGAATGATCTTAAGAATCCTTTTTTTCTTTCTTTCTGTAACTGAATAGATCAGCGAAGGTCTTCAATCGGGTTGGTGGATTTACGGTTGACGCAGGCTTTTCAAGCAGAATCTCGAAAAAGGTATAAATCCAAGTTTTTCTCGAAGAGCTCTTGACGATATTACTCTTCCTGGCTATGTTCCTTTTAGGGAAATAAGTCTGATCTTTTTCCGTCTGAGTTTTTTAAAGTTTTGAAACATAAAAAAAGTTAATGAAGAAGACGAAAGACCAATCTGAGTTTATTTCTACTTGAAGGTCTGAGTATTAAAGTCAAATTTTGTGTTATTAAGCAAACTTCTAATAAAGGCCACACGTGAAGATACATCGAATTTATATAAATGACTAAGGCTTTATTTAAAAATTGATTTTAAGAAACTATTACAAAATATTGGTAATATAAAATCTAAAAAAGAAAATATATAAAATAATAGAATAAACGAACTGGTTTTAAACATTAACCGTTACTTCAATCGCACTAGTACTTGTTTCATATAAAAGCTAATGACCTTCAGTTATGCCATCAATGATAGCCTGACTGCTATCATTTTCTATTTTTGAAAGTATCTTCAAAAACGCTATTTCATTGTACATTCTCTTAGAGGAAAACATTTGCCCAAGTTTTTAAACCATAACTATTGAACTGATTTTAAATTTTTTATATTAGTTGAAAAATCATGATCCCTAGGTTCGCCATGAGTGATCTTTCATTAATTTCCATTTTCGATGAACGATCGCGTGTCCTCAATCCTTCTAAAATTTTGAAACACATTACAGAATAAAATGCACACTTTTTAATGTGCACTCTCTAAATTTTTCTATGCAAAATTTGTTTACTGCAGGGAAGCGGTGGGTTTCAGGTTCGAGACCCAATTCCACCGAAGAACCGTCTTGTAAGTGTGTCTGGTGCATGTTAAATCCGACGGAGGTAAACATCCCCTCCCTTGTGTGGTTCGGAAATTAGGAAAGGAGGGTGACAGCTCAGATATCGTTCTCGTCATCTGATCGCAGTTGAAAATTACAAGGTTAATTCCAAAATAGTCCCAGCGTTGCTTTAAAACTAGATGTTAATATAACTGAACCGTTTACTGCAAATCAAACAATGTAACATGTAAAGCAGCATCACCTACCTACTCACCCATGTATATATATATAATATGGTTCATTGGTCAACGTGCGCAATTTATAAAGGAAAAATATATAAATAACTTTTATAACTTTTAATGATTTATTATTATTCGTTCCCAAGATAAATTATTGCATGTGAGAGTGTGGAGGGCAATTTCGCTCTTATGTTCTATTGGTTTAAATACAGGTAGCTTACTGTATATACAGTGATACTAAATTCCGATTATCTGTCGTGTTAAATTTCACCTTGTGAGATGGTCCCCAAAAAATGTAACGTCTTGAATGGGTTAAACACATTTGTCGAAAAGTGTCAAAATATTTTTAAATAAACGAATTTTTAATGGGTTTAAGTATTTCTCAAAAGCATGAAGATGGTTATATGTGAAAAAACTAATTAAAATATGCTTAAGTTTGTCCTAACCAACATTTTGAGACGCGTAATGTGTTATTTTTGAGATATGGTTATTTTTAGGAAATTTTCTGATCTTTAAGTTAAAAGCATTACGATGCTGTAAAAGTTTGATTCTATATATATCTATAATTAGCACCGTTATACCTTTTTTTCAACGGCTAATATAGATTTTATTTCTGGCTGGCCTGAAGAAATAGCAAATATATATATGTTCTTCTAATAGCTACATAAAAAGAAATGAAATAATAATAAGTAAATAATAACAATTAAATAACAAGTAAATTGTTTAAAATTTGTATTCCAAATAGAAGGTCATTTTTTTGAAAACAACACTTTATTTAATTAATTTTTTAAAGAAATGCAGGAGAATGACACAGAAAAAAATTGAAGGATACAAAATGAGATACTTCGATGATTTGAGTAATTTCTTATATGCAGCCTTTTTTATGTAATATTTTTCATTTCACGAACAATAAGAAACTTTTTCAATCATTAATTTCTAAGTCCTTTCTTGATATATGCTTACATTGTTTTTCACAAATTCTGTGGAGAAATTAACAAATAATATGAATAATTGTATGCACAATAAAATATTTACTTTAATAATTTGATAAATAACATTGATTTTTTAAACGCCAAAGTCGTTAAGTTGGTATTTGCATATTCATCTTGGCAAATAAGTTTTTGAACGATATGAAAATTTTTACTTAAATAAAATGAAAATAATCTCAAGTTAAATATTTATAACAACAAATTTCATTAAATAAAATTACAATTATTGAGCAAAAAATTCTTAAAACTTGAAGATTTGAAGTGCATATATAATCACTGTTTGTTCAAATTAGTTGCTAAGCATATGAAATCATTACTTTTAAAGTGAACTTTAAATTTTCCTTTGATAAATTATCTTCAAATTCATATTATAAATTAAATCAGTGAACTATTCAATTCAATAATATCTTGTAAAATTTTATTGAACTACAATCGCATCAAAGACCATATTTTTTAAACAACTGGTAAAGATAACTAGATTCATTTAAGCGTTGATACCTTATTTTGATGCGTAATCTTATTTCTGATCGTTGATGCCTTATTTTGATACTTCATCTTATTTCTTAGCGTTGATGCCTTATATTGATGCCTAATCTTACTTCCTATCGTTGATGCCTTATTTTGAAGCCTAATCTTATTTCTAAGCGTTGATGCCTAATCTTATTTCTAAGCGTTGATGTTTTAATTTGGTGCCTAATCTTGTTTCGAAGTGTTGATGTCTAATCTAATCTAAACGATTATAGCTTAGCTTATTTTCATCTAACTTAAGCATTATCTAAAAATATTTTACTTGATTCAAAAGATGAAATGATTTATATAAGCAATCACACTGTTATCAACTTATTTTAAGAATAAGTCTTTAGTCTGTTCATAAGTTAGTTATCTATATCGACTGTTTTTAAATTCATTATAAGTAAACAGAAACTTACTATTGTTCCATATAAAGTAAGTATCATACTTTTGTCTATTCTAAAAAAATCCCAAGCTGTTAAATATAAGGGTTCAGAATCAGTTAAACTTTTAAGTAACATCATTTGCTTCAGTGATGATGAATGATTTTCTTGCAAAGTATCTTCATAAATTTGTCTCAATATGCGTTTAGCCTCGACGGTTGCTGTCGATATTTGCGATCCATATGTCAATAGACAGGTAATTGCAAAAATACATGCAGTTATAGTAAAAATAGATTCAATATTCAAAGCAATATTTCTAATATTATGATACGGTCGCAATGCTATTCCGAGACCTGTGTATAATCCTGTACAAAACAGAGAAATTAATAAGAAAATGGTAACTTTTCCGCAATTGTTGAATAATCTGCAACATTCTAAAATGTCTCTATACTTCTTAATTTCTTCATGTAATGATTCAGAAAGTATGCTTTTTTGTATGTTTTTTGTCCCGCACGCTATGGCAATAGATAATCTATGGCAGAATGTGCTATACACAACAACTGATAAGAGAGGTACCAAAAATTTCTCTGTAAAGAAAACAATCATGCATAGGAAAATCAGCAAATTTTCCAGTAATCTATTGCCAGGTATGTAATTCAACAGCCAAAAATTCGCGTATGTTTCCAAGCGCTGATAGACGAAAGCAGGTATCATGGCGCTTGCAATAATTGCTGGAAATAAGAACGTTGTCAAGACAACCACATTGATGATAATTCTTTCTTTTCTGTTGCAATATAAAATATTTTTTGGCATCTTATTTCTCATGAGTGAATAAAATTCATTAAAATCTCTTGATTTCAGTTGAATTTGATGCCATATAATCACACTAAAAGAAATGGATAGAATATCAGGCAATGTACGTTTGGAAGAGAATGCTTTGGGATCTGAAAGTATTGCTGATACACAATAAATTACTGATATATGCAATATTATGCTATATAGTGAGCAGATATTTCTTAAGTATAATTTCATATTAGGTAATCGGCTATGTTTACATACACCAAAATCCTTTATAATGATTTTCATCCAAGTTTCTGAAACCACGTGAATCTTTGATACGCTGCTGTATTTCATACTACGATTTCCACTTTTTCAAGAGGAGTAAAAAATTTGTTGTAAATACGTTTACATAAATGAAAAAATGTTACATTCAATTATATCTTTCTAGGACTTGATAGCTTTAATGTTTTTTTACTAAACTGATAGTACATAGATGCATATTTCTAAATAAAATAAGAATCTCGAAAGCTATTTACATCGAAAAAAAATTCTATATCATCAGTATATATCTCGTAGCTGTTTCTTAACAATAACAGCTATTTTACAATAACAAACTAACAAAAGATGAGGGTAAACATTTCTTCGGCGAAGTTTCTTTGATATCCATTATTGATTTAAAAATAATATAATATCAAGTGCGATTATCTTTATCTGTATAAATGAAAAAATCTTTAAAACTGTTTCCACTTAAGCTATATTATTCATTCTTTATCATAGGGAAATATGAGATTTTCATTATAATTTTCACCAACATGTTAAGAATAACATTGTGCTGTTGTTAATGTTTTCATAAGGTATTCACATTTTTTATGTGCAAATCAACTTAAGAAAATTACATATACTGTTCCAAAATATTCTTCAAGCTTTTTTTTATTATGTTCGTTACATTGAAATTTTTCTCTGTACTGTGATTTCTATTGCTATCTGATGGCAACATAGGAAAATAAAAAAAGATCAGAAATAAAATAAATTTATAATTTTTTTCCCTGTAATAAGAATGACAAGATCAAAAAGGAAACGGATAATAAGTAATTATGTTAAAATTGAGAGTGAATTGCTGTGAAATGACATTTTTTTAATTATTTAAAGTGGTATATTGTATATTTGATGCAATAATATCTTTTTAACTCTCTAATTGGCATAATGTGTTTTCCATCGATGATCCATAACGAATTTAAAAAATGTTTTGATAAGAATTTGAAAAGCTGCAATTTTATCAGTGCGAATTGTTTTATTGTATGATCTACATGAAAGCAATAGTAGTCGTTAAATTGTAGCCTAATATATTATAAAAGTATCTATGTACTATGAAATTTTTGTCTCTTTTTACCCTTTGAATACACATTTATTTGAAACGACTTTTGTATTTGAAGCGCTTTTAATGTTTTGATCATGTAATGGTAGTAGCGTTTTCGTAAGAATTCATTTATTTCTTTTTATACAGAATATATATTTTGCTGCATGATATTCAGATAACTTAAACTAATTAGAATTAGAAAACAAAAATGGAAACATAAATTGAAACAAATACGGAACGTTCCGAGAGCCAAATGTACCCAAAGAACTAAATATTAAATTAAATCACATTTGAAAAATGTTCATAACTTTCATGATAATGTGTATTGTGTACAGTATATGCGTAGTTTGGGGGAGAAAAATGTGCATTTTGCAGCTATAATTTTTAATATTTTAAAAATATGTTAAAACATACTAAGCAAAGTTTTGTATTTTCCTCACGAAACTGATTCCTAAAAAATAACTATGAGGTAATTTTTATAGCTTTTTATATAATAATCTACAGTGGTGGGTTTCAATCCTTGTGTATTGCAAACATTTGCATCCCACATTTTACAGGAGAGTGTGCCTGTCTAAAGATATTATCATATTTATATAAAGTTTCATCTGAACTTTTATACAAAACATTATAAATGGCTTTTATAAATTTTATTTACTTGAAGTCTACAGCTTTCATTTGGAAATAATAATCCTTATAATATACCCATAATGTGAAACAATATGAAAGGAGAAATCGGTGAATGCATCATTAAATGCATATTACCAAAAAAAAAAAGAAAGAAAGCCCTTTTACGTGCATAAGATTTTAAATAACAGCAAGTTAATCTTATGAAAAATAGTAGAAACGTATTAAAGTGGGAAAAAATCTTATTTTAAAAAATCTTTCTGTTAACTGCTGATGACAGGGAAAATAAGAAAATGGGCTCTTTAGCATTTTATTTCAAATTCTTTATCTTTCAACTTTTGATATTTCCGCTTCACAAAACTCGGTTCATAACTAACTCAATTCTTCCACTTTAAAAATCACGAAATTTCTCCATATCCATTTGATTTTTTTCGGGGGAAGGGACCATTTAAAATGATCTTAAGATTCCTTTTTTTCTTTCTTTCTTTCTGTAACTGAATAGATCAGCGAAGGCCTTCAATCGGATTGGTGGATTTATGGTTGACGCAAACTCTTCAAGCAGAATCTCGAAATAGGTATAAATCCAAGTTTTTCTCGAAGAGCTCTTGAAGATATTGCTCTCTCTGTCTATGTTCCTTTTAGGGAAATAAGTCTGATCATTTTCCATCTGAATTTTTAAAGTTTTGAAACATAAAAAAAGTTAATAAAGCCGACGGAAGACCAATCTAAGTTTATTTCTACTTGAAGGTCTGAGTATTAACGTCAAATTTTCTGTTATTAAAAAAACTTCTAATAAAGGCCACACGTGAATATACATCGGATTTATATAAATAACTAAGGCTTTATTTAAAAATTGATTTTAAGAAATTATTACAAAATATTGGTAATATAAAATTCAAAAAAGAAAGTAAATATAAAATAATAAAATAAACGAACTGGTTCTAAACATAAACCGTTACTTCAATGACACTAGTACTTGTTTCATATAAAAGCTAATGACCTTCAGTTATGCCATCGATGATCGCCTGACTGCTACCATTTTCTGTTTTCAAAAGTATCTTCACAAATGCTATTTCATTGTACATTCTTTTAGAGGAAAACCCTTGACCAAGTTTTTAAACCATAATTATTCATCTGATTTTAAATTTTTTATATTAGTTCAAAAATCATGATCCCTAGGTACGCCATGAGTGATCTTCCATTAATTTCCATTTTTGATGAACGATCGCATGTCCATGAACAATCGCATGTTCTGTAATATGTTCGAAACATATTACAGAATAAAATGCAAACTTTTGAATGTGCACTCTCTAAATTTTTTTTTGTGCCAAATTTGTTTACTGAGGGGAAGCGGAGGGTTTCAGGTTCAAGACCTAATTCCACCGATGAACCGTCTTGTAAGTGGGTCTGGTGCATGTTAAATCCGACGAGGTAAACATCCCCTCCCTTGTGTGGTTCGGAAATTAGGAAAGGAGGGTGACAGTTCAGAGGTCGTTCTCGTCATCTGATCGCAGTTGAAAATTACAATATCCATTCCAAAATAGCCCCAGCGTTGTTTTAAAACAAGATGTTAATATAATTGAACTGACTGTTTACTGCAAATCAAACAACGTATCATGTAAATCAACAGCACCTCCTCTCTCTCTCTCTCTCTCTCTCTCTCTCTCTCTCTCTCTCTCTCTCTCTCTCTCTCTCTCTCTCTCTCTCTCTCTCTCTCTCTCTCTCTCTCTCTATCTATCTATCTATCTATCTATCTATCTATCTATCTATCTATCTATCTATCTATCTATCTATCTATCTATCTATCTATCTATCTATCTATCTATCTATCTATCTATCTATCTATCTATCTATCTATCTATCTATCTATCTATCTATCTATCTATCTATCTATCTATCTATCTATCTATCTATCTATCTATCTATCTATCTATCTATCTATCTATCTATCTATCTATCTATCTATCTATCTATCTATCTATCTATCTATCTATCTATCTATCTATCTATCTATCTATCTATCTATCTATCTATCTATCTATCTATCTATCTATCTATCTATCTATCTATCTATCTATCTATCTATCTATCTATCTATCTATCTATCTATCTATCTATCTATCTATCTATCTATCTATCTATCTATCTATCTATCTATCTATCTATCTATCTATCTATCTATCTATCTATCTATCTATCTATCTATCTATCTATCTATCTATCTATCTATCTATCTATCTATCTATCTATCTATCTATCTATCTATCTATCTATCTATCTATCTATCTATCTATCTATCTATCTATCTATCTATCTATCTATCTATCTATCTATCTATCTATCTATCTATCTATCTATCTATCTATCTATCTATCTATCTATCTATCTATCTATCTATCTATCTATCTATCTATCTATCTATCTATCTATCTATCTATCTATCTATCTATCTATCTATCTATCTATCTATCTATCTATCTATCTATCTATCTATCTATCTATCTATCTATCTATCTATCTATCTATCTATCTATCTATCTATCTATCTATCTATCTATCTATCTATCTATCTATCTATCTATCTATCTATCTATCTATCTATCTATCTATCTATCTATCTATCTATCTATCTATCTATCTATCTATCTATCTATCTATCTATCTATCTATCTATCTATCTATCTATCTATCTATCTATCTATCTATCTATCTATCTATCTATCTATCTATCTATCTATCTATCTATCTATCTATCTATCTATCTATCTATCTATCTATCTATCTATCTATCTATCTATCTATCTATCTATCTATCTATCTATCTATCTATCTATCTATCTATCTATCTATCTATCTATCTATCTATCTATCTATCTATCTATCTATCTATCTATCTATCTATCTATCTATCTATCTATCTATCTATCTATCTATCTATCTATCTATCTATCTATCTATCTATCTATCTATCTATCTATCTATCTATCTATCTATCTATCTATCTATCTATCTATCTATCTATCTATCTATCTATCTATCTATCTATCTATCTATCTATCTATCTATCTATCTATCTATCTATCTATCTATCTATCTATCTATCTATCTATCTATCTATCTATCTATCTATCTATCTATCTATCTATCTATCTATCTATCTATCTATCTATCTATCTATCTATCTATCTATCTATCTATCTATCTATCTATCTATCTATCTATCTATCTATCTATCTATCTATCTATCTATCTATCTATCTATCTATCTATCTATCTATCTATCTATCTATCTATCTATCTATCTATCTATCTATCTATCTATCTATCTATCTATCTATCTATCTATCTATCTATCTATCTATCTATCTATCTATCTATCTATCTATCTATCTATCTATCTATCTATCTATCTATCTATCTATCTATCTATCTATCTATCTATCTATCTATCTATCTATCTATCTATCTATCTATCTATCTATCTATCTATCTATCTATCTATCTATCTATCTATCTATCTATCTATCTATCTATCTATCTATCTATCTATCTATCTATCTATCTATCTATCTATCTATCTATCTATCTCACACACACACTCACACCACACAATCACACTCACACCACACACTCACGCTCACACTCACACCACACACTCACGCTCACACTCACACCACACACACACACACATAAAGATATAAATAAATTTTAATGATTTATTATTATTCGTTCCCAAGATAAAATATTGCCTTTGAGAGTATCTAAAAACTCCAGAGGGCAATTTCGCTCTTATGTTCTAGTGGTTTTATCTTTTCTGAAAAAATCTAGAGAATCATAATTTATTTCCTTTTCATTTTATTCGGGATATTTTGAATCATCATGTAATATCGGTAAAATTTTTCCTTGAAGAACCCTTAAGCGTGGCGTTGAGAGACTGATGCAAAAATGAACGGTTTCTCACTATCTTGGAAGGTACACGATATATGGTTAAATGACTCAAGGCCAATGGAAATCGTATTTCTGAATGAAAGAAAATAACATGAGAAGTTGATAATGGATATTATTGCCCCTATTATTGGCTGTGCATGCCACCACAAAGACTTAATTCGCTTAGTTAATCAATAGGCAGTGATAAAAACTTACTTTGTTATATTACAAATTTTGCATTATAATTAATGTTTCAGTTTTGCATTTCTTCATTTATGAGCCATGATATTGTCGTAGAATCATCTAAATTAATTTACTACCTATGCAAATAATTAATTCTTTTTTAAGATTAAATTTGCTATATCCATTATATATTTTTTAAAAGAAATTAAATTGTCTTTTTCGGAATTTCATTATACTGTTCGTATCAGATTTATTCAGTGGGTTTTCTAATTCTCAAAACACAGAAAATTACCGAAAGTACTAACAAATTCCAAACAGATACCTTCTAGCATAAATAATAGATTTACTATCAATTTTTCTTGGAACTTTTAAAGATATTACTTTTTCTTAAGCATTCCCCCTTTAGTTTAATAAATGAATGAACATTCCTCCGAGTTCCTGTCGTTAAAATACTAGATTAATTATGCTATTTATTTTTGGAATGTTAATGAAATTCGTTCGAAATTCCATACCAGAACTTTTATTCTTTTCAACTCACTGTATTTAACATCAAACCAAATTACACTGTATGGATTAAGTTCCCTTGCTAAATTTTACTTCCCAATGTAAAGTAAGTAATAAAAAGTATCTTCTTTTTTTTTATTATAACTCATTCAAAAACGAACAATTCTCACATAAATGAAGAATATATGAATAAATATATAAAATAAATCTCTATCAGTCCGTTTAATTCTGATGAATTGTTTTATGAAAAAAAATTCTTTAACTTTTAATTGCCGTAACGTCTTACAGACATTTAATTATCGCTTGGATTTATAATTGTCCTAAGATTTGTATAATTCGATATGAAAACTATGAGTCAGCCAAAATGAATAAGTAATAAGTGCGCACATGCGCCATTTTTTCCAAACTAGCATTTGTCTCAAATCTTTCATTCCTGTTTTGAACCTAATGGTAATAGCAAGGAATTAATGTTTATTTCATTTTATTGTCTCTGGAGTTAATAAGCTGGAAGGTTTTTAATTATTGCAAAGTAAAAATAAATATACTTCCTTATTTAGGTGATCAAAAGAGATATATTTCGTATTAATTTATGAAAATGAATTTACATTATTATTATTAATATTAGGAATTATATATTTTAATTAATTACTAATTATATCATTTTTATCAAAAGTCATTTATCTCATTTAATTTATATTGTTATTAGTATTTAATTAATATGTACTAAACAAATATTTAAATTAAGAAAATGTGTCAAAATTAAATGCAGAAGTGATTTTTACATTAACCATAATTTAAAATAATTTTATTATTTTGTTAATAAACTTTAATGTGTTATAATCTGAACTATCATTTCTATGTTTAGAGCTGCAAATTTCTCAAATTTTATTAATTTTCAATTTGATTTTTGTTTTAAAAATAAAATTTTTAATATCTAAAAAATTTACTTAAAAGAAAATTTATAAAAATATTGAATTTAACTATATATTTTTATATGTAATTAAACTTTTCTACGTGTTTTTATTTTAATTCTTTCACATGTTATCGTTAAATTGTTAATTAAGATATTTCTAAGAGTTCCTAATTATTTCATGAAATTAATCATGATTTATCATTTTTTTTATAAAATGTCTTTTTATTTCTTGAAATAACTTATCTTATTCTATGGTATAACAGATTTCTTTCTTTAAAAATAATATAGAGATAAAATATAATTATTTCTCTTTAAAGAAATCTTTCCCATTTTCCAAAAATTCTCCTCACATTCAATTTTATATTTTTCCCTTGAATATTTCCATACCTATTCGTTCCATTTATATAAACGAAACTATTTATAAACTTTAAGTACTTTAATGGAAGAAAGAAAGCTCCAGGAAATCAAACATACAAAAAATCTATTCCTGTAATTATATTCCTAAAATTAATTTGATTCCTGTTACCTGATTACCACCTGATTTAAAAGTCAAGAAATAGGTCCGTATTCAACATTTTTCATTTTATCAATAATTAGAGAAGCCTTGGCGTGAATTCCCGGCGATGGCATTATGAAAAGTAATTCAGTCATTAATGCGAAGTACGAGGAAAATCTGAATTTTATGAATGAAATCTTTTGCATAAATTTCGGCGAAAGCGTTGCTTTAGATTTTCAAAAGATAAGAATTTCGGATAAAATTCAAATTTAAAGCCTTGGATTTATTAAATGCATCACTCTGAAATTCATTTTGTTAAAAGATAAGGATTAAATTAGATTTATTTTGTAAAAATTGATAATTTATTAGTAAAATTGACTTATGAGCTGCACAGAATAAAATATGAAGAAAATTGCAAATGTTGATGATGTATTCTTAAAATTAAAGTTGCTTTAAATTAATGAATTAATTATTCCCAGATTATTGGTAATTTATAGATTTTTGTTATTTATCATTTGTTTCTAATTGCAAGTGAGCTTGTCTGGTTAATAAATATGCTTCATGTGAAAATATTATTTATACTTTACACTACTTGAGGATTTACATTTTGTATTTAATTCTGAATAATTTTAATTATTTTTTTCGTAACAAAAAAGTATAATCTTTGTTCCAGCTTTATTTATCAAGACAATTACACTTAAATCTTTAAAAAAAAATATTCATTTTTAACCTAAGCTGAATTTATTACAATTTCTTTAACTATTTAATTTCGGGCAACTATTCTTGGAATATATTACTACGTATGGTATGATTTCAATATCTGTAATGCAAGAAAGAAACCAAATGTATTCGTCTAGCCGATCATAAAACAGTTTTATAGGTATTGGCTGTTTTTTGATTTGATACAAATATAGCCTTTTTTTATCTTTTACATCTTATATTTGTTGTCTGTGTCATATCCAATTCAGTTTTCAAATAAATAAATAAATAACATTTTGTTGATAGAGACCAACATTGTCTATGTTTTTGATTTACGGTTTTCTCATCAATTTTTACGTCTTCTCTTGTATATGTCATGTTTGATATGGCTGATATCAGAATCCAGAATCGAAGTACATCAGAATTAACTATAAAATTGAAATGCAAACAAATTTAATAGCAAACTTAAAATATTAAAGAGCTAAAGGATTATTAAATAATCTGCAATTCGCTAAATTAAATTGACTATTAAAAATCTAAAATAAACAGCATTTTCTTGACAATCATAAGTAAATCAACTATATTCAATTTTTCAACTATATTCATCTTTTTAAATATTTTATAAAAACATCTATATAAAATATTTAAACACAATTTTCATTATACATATTAGATAACCCCTTGTAGAATTACTATAACAATACATAGATTGTACTTTAGAATTTGAAGATTTTTTTGGAATAATTTGATAACAAAATTTTGTATGCAAAACATAGTGTAAATCTTTAAGACTTTTCTGATTGGTATGCAAATAAAATTGTCTCAAAATCAACTTATAATAACCACAAAACTTACTTTAGTCAGGAAACGTTTTCATTTCTAACATAAAAATAAATAGTTTCTTTCTATTTAAAATAATACAGACTCTCCAGACTATTTCTATGAGAAATAAATGCCCAGAAAAAAAAGATTCTGAAGCGAGAAAAACGAAATTTGTTTTTGTTTCGAGCGAAGATGAATACAGAAAACTATTTGGAACTCGACGTATCGCTTGAATGGCAATAGGTATTGTAGATGTCAAAGCAATATATTGGTAAAGCAATATAATACCGAACTGAAAATGTTCGTTCACCCATATAAACGATTTGAGACAACATGCGTTTTTGAGCAAAAATCTGTGTAAGATCCATGTCACGATCTGCGAAAGTGATTCCACCGTTTTTTATTGCTTTAACCAATAACATATATTGAATTTTATTTTGTTTCGATATATCGTATACAATGAAATACATAAAAAAGATTAGAATGTGATATAAATTTTTAGGAAGAACAATAATACAGAGGAAAATTCATTTACATTTTATTTTTTTATTTCATTCTATTTTCCTTTTTGTAATAAATGAATGGTATAAATGGAATTAAAACAAATATTTAATTTAACATTAATCATCTAGTTTTGCTGCATAATTCTGATTTTTTGTTAATATATTTAAAGTAAATGTCGTACAGCAAACGATTTTTGTAATATCAAACAATTTATTTGAAATTAAAATATATTAAACTATGGAAACATTGTTTAAACAAAAGTCTTTAAGCAAACGATTTATTTATTGCTTAAAAATGATTTATTTCTCTATTTTGAAGATTTATAATATATATTATTTTGTTTCTTGTGGTGGCTTCATTTAGGAATTTTCACTTTTATTGTTTAAATAAATTTTTAATTTTTTTTATACTGAGCTTAAATGTATGGCATCACATTATCAATTTGCTATTTTCAATAATTGTTTGTATGTTATATATTCGATGAATATTATATTTAGTTTTAAAAATTAATTATGAATAACAGCTCCGCTTTGCAACACAATGAATCTTTGATTGAATTTGCACAATATTTAATTATAAGAGGTTATTAAATGACTTTTTTATTTAATAAAAGATAACACAGTTTAATAGTAAGTATGAATTCTACTTTTTGCATAATCTTGAAATTTATTCATTTATGAATTCTATCGAACATTTTAAATAGTAGTCCTTTTTTACAACACAATTTTTTAATTCCAAATATTTTTAGATTTATAAATATTAGAATTACTATATGTTTTACATTATTTATTTTGCTTATTCTGTGTATCTCTTATTATGTTTTATGTCATCATATTGTTTATTGTATACTCACTTTGATATTCAAATAAGTCGGAACTACTGATGAAATAAGCATTTCATTCCCTTAGACATAATATGGGCAAAAGTATATTTACCATAGTTATTAAAATAAACTATAATTCCTTATCAATATTGCAAAGATAAAGAAATATCCATTTTAATTCTAAATAAAACAATTTATCAATGATTTAATACGGCTTAACTTTTTAGGAAATTCCATAAATATTTCAAGCCAAATATTTTGGAAACTAGTTGATTCACAGTGAATATTTGTGATGTTTAATTTCAATTAAAACTCTTGTCCGTAATTTGATGTTTTTGATCCGTATTTGATGTTATTTTAATAACGTTACACCTGTTCTGCTTATTATAAATATGAATTTTCCTATTTTCCTATTCATGTACATAATAAAATAACAGTTACAGTTCCATTAAAAATTTAAATTGTCTGAGAAATCTATTTTAAATTGCGCAGTGTCTTTTACAAACTTTTTTGTGAAAATATATTTTGTAGTGGAATTTCTGAATATCAAAATATGTAAGTATAACTTAATTCAAAGTAAACATAACCAATATTCTCGCGGATAAGTGAGATTCTAAAAGTATTTACTTAAAAATAATTCAGAGAGTCTGTGAATATTTTAGACATTCATTTTTTATCTTAGAAATAATATTATTTCATGAATATAAATATCATTAATTTCTTTTCAATGCTGACATCTTTTTTCTTTTTCAGAAATGCTCCGATTCCAGGGTGTCAGACAAGAATTTTTATAAAACATTTGCTAGGACCAATCCCTCGGATAAACTGGTAAGTCCATTGTATGAAACTTAATTTTCTCTCTGAAAAATATTATATTTGACTATCATAGAAATCATAATCATTTTTCTCAGATTTTTGTTTATAATATGCTGTCGGTCAAATACAAAAATAAACGATGGGAAAAAAATGAATTTTTTTTGTGGATTATAGTAAAATATTGTTGTGTTAAAGGTTTGTGTATTCTACAAATTATTTACTAGTCATTAAATTTGAAGAAAGGATTTTATCCACTCAGAAAAAAGTACATAAAATTCATCAGAAAAAATTATCCCACCCATGGGGGGGGGACACCTAAAAAATGAGGATTAGGACCTTCCGGTTTCGTGCAGGGTTTTCACTACCCTGGTGGGTACAGAAATAGTGGAGGATCATCTACCTTCAATTAATGACGGGGCGTACTTCCCACGGGAAAAGTTGTACTGTGACCGGTGATGGCAGTTAGGATTCAAACTATTGCTCTCCCGAGTGTTGCAGTCGTGGCTGTGAGATCATTCAAATTTTTTCGAATGTCTTCGGGAAGAGCGGAGTAACTGGTTATAGTATTGGTTATAATAAAATATTTCTTAATTTTTTTTTTTTTTTTTTTTTTTGCATATACACATCATTTTTACGTAATATAGAGATTTAGTTCATTTCAATCTGCGTTATATTACGCTTTCTTTCGGATCGATATAATTTTAATCTTCACTGATCCATAATACACAATTTTAATAGGTTCATTTTAATTATAAAAGCAGTTTAATTTAAAGCAAATTTTAATTACACAATTTTTACAAATTTTCTTGATAAATGTCCTCATGCATAACAATGCAAGTAAACAATTTCTGAATGCACATATTGTGGTAATATTCAATAAAAAAAAATCAAACTCAGAAATATAGATATTTAAATCATTAAGAATAATACACAATATTCGAGCCAAGCATTTCCGCCGGTCGGTTTTCATTGTCACTAGCGTACTCTAATTTTTCCTATATTTTTAAAATTATATTTCCTGTTTTTCATTACAAAATTATGAGATTAAACAAAAGCATACAAGACATTTTGCAATCTTCTTTAATTACCAAACACAAAGTTAAATGATTCAATACTATTATATTAGTTTTCGATGAATTATTTAGTTCTTTTTTTTTTTTCAAATACATATCATTTTTTCGAAATACAGCAATTTAATTAATTTAAATATATTGTCCGTTATATTTTGCGGAATGTTGTTACTTTAGCCTTAACTATTTAAATTATATATCTCCAATCAAATTTACTTTATGTTTTTCTTTTTCAAATATACGAGTGTTTAAAAAAGCAATAGGAGTTGTCATTAAAAATTATCTGCTTTGAATATGTAATGAAACTTCATTTAACATTAAAAGCATTCTAAAATTGACAACACTTTCTAATAAATTTGAATGTTTTGATATAATTGATGCTTAATTTTTTTTGCTAGTGACATTATAAATAACCTCAAAGTAAAACTAAAAAAAAAAAATAAGTAGATAAAAGTTACCCGAGCGTTAATTGCGTAACATAAAGAAATTAAGAATATAATATATCAAGAAATAAGTCGAGCATTACCTTTTGGATAAAAAGAAAAAAAGACATTAACTTGGGATTTTCTTTTCGCCAAAACTATCGCGCTTTAGAAGTATTTATCATAATTTCTCTCGTAATTACATGTCTCGTACAAAACTGTGTGAGGTTAAAAATAACAAATGAGTTAACATATTTCAAACATTTTTTTAAAAAAACAATTTGCAAAGCAGCACGTTTTCTTTTTCATAATGGAATCTTATGAATATTTTAGGAGATATTAAATTTTGATTTAATGAAAATTAATCAACTTTTGCTTTTTGATAATATTTTTATTCGTTTTCCCGATTAATGGGTTCATTTCGCCATTTTCTCTTTAAATTGTTTTGTTTCCAAAAATTCTGAATTTCTGTAAATTAAAATAAAGAAATAATTACAATTGAAATATTTATGAGATGGTAATAGATAAAAATATTCGTTTTTCTTATTTCCATGGCATAAAAATGGCCTTTTGCTATTTAAAATGTTTATATTAATATCTATAATTATATATATTAACATGAATTAAAAATATATATATATAAACTAGCATGTAAAAATAGTATGGTTAGTTTATGGATAAATGATAATGTTGTAATGATATTTAAATCTCATAATTATCGTCCGATAGCAAGTCATAAGGAAAAGAATAATTATTTTGCTTATTGGAATAATTTATTTTTTATTTGTATTTTTTGAGTAATATAATTCCATCCGCTTAAAAATACTCAAATCGTTTGGAATATTTTATTAGTTCTTAACATTTGTGTATTTTATTGAATATATCCACATTACATTTACATTGGATTCTATATTTATATTAGAATTGTTTCTCTTCCTTTATATTATTTGAAATTCTCATCTAAATTATATTAACAATTTTCAGAATTCACAACATATTTTTAATTTTACTTGGAGTATTTATTAGATCAGGCTTTGCATTTTATTATTTTTATTTTGAATAATTCATATATTACATTAATATAAATAAGTTAAGCCTAATAGATACATGGAAACACATGTTATAAAATGGGGATAAAAATTCATTTCTGAATGTTTATAGTGATGCGCTTGTTAATTAAAAACATGAATTAAGGAGTATTTTTTTAACTTCAAACTTGAAATTCTTGTTAACTTGGAAAAACGTGATGTGAAAGAACGTGAAAAACTTGAAATTTTTATAATGTAATTTTCTCTTATTTAGAACTATTATAGATGAAAGCTAAAAAGTAACGTCTTTAATTTTACACCAAAATGTCACAGAAGGTGTAAAAAAAAATTTAAAATTCATTCTTAATTAGATAAAGTGCAATTATTTTTGCCATACGATCGCTATTTTGTAGAGACTAATATTCTGAAATAAAAGATAATATAAATACTAAAAAGAAACGAATCGCCTTTTAAGTTTTCTTAGTTAAAGATGGGTTCAAATTCAAAGAAGTAACATATTTTTCAATAAATTTTAAACTGGTTTATAGTAAATTTATTTAATTTTAGCAATTCAAATATTAAAATTTATTTTACTTAGCAATTCATCGAATATTTGAAATAGATTATATATTCTCGTCTTCTGTATGCAAATATAAATTTTAGTTTTCTCCATCATTAAAATATATTTCACTGCTTGGAGCTTTAAAATTACTCCTACGCAATTTTTAATATTTTCAATTCTATATTTAGAGGTTGAGACACCGGATTTTTAGGTAAGAAACCAATAATTTAAATAAGTTGCAGTTAGAATATTCCCAAGCATGTATATAAAAATTTATTTTCTAGAGACTTTGACAGTATTTTACTGAAAAGTTTAAATTATACTTTGAAATCTCTTCTAAATAAATATAAATTTCATTTTCGGTCACCATTAAAACTAATCTCAATGCTTAGAAATCATTTTCTTCAGCGCTATCTTTTCGATGAAATTGAATTTGACCCTTATCTCTTAGAATCTGAAACCCATGACTATCGAAAATTAATTCTCAGAATTTCATTCATAAAATAATAAATTTGGATGTAGTAAGGAAACGTGAATAAATTAGTTCTAAAAATTTCATTCATTTCTGCCTAAGCAGATATTTTGCTAATGAATGATAAAACAAATAAAATTAGATGCTGGTTAATAATCAAATTTTTAAATTATGTTCGAAATCGAGTACTTTGAAATAAATAATGATTTTATCTATTACAACTCTAATTTACCTAAAGGTTAACTATTTCTCGCTATATGCTTCTCATTTTTGAAAATTCAACTTGTCATTAAAATTTATATATACATTAATTTCTGAAATATTGAAAATTGATATTAAGAATTTAAATATTGATTTATTTAAAAATAAACTAAAATCTGAAGAATGAGATATTTCTGAGAAGAAAATGATAAACTCTTTAAATGAAATAAGCTTTAATGCATATTAGTTAATTAAGATTAAATTTAATTAATTCGATTTTGAATTATTTTAAATGGTCATTGAGTATTTTAAAGTTTTTTCCAATCTATGTTTATTTTGTATCTTTATTTTTCAAATTTCAATTTACTACTCAAGCATCTTATATTGCACAAAGTCAAAAGCGTTTTTTCATGTATTATTGAGAAACTGCAGTATTGTTTTATGAAGTAAAATTTCTGACAAAGGTAGTATTGTCTTGTTTTAAACACATAATTAATAATAATTGGAATTAATAGCGTAAACTAAACACGTAATTAATAAAGATTAAAATCATTTTAGTATGCATTTATTCTAAATCTAAAAGAACTACCATAAACATGAATTAATTAAATTGTAAAATTAAATATTTATAAGTAAAGGCTATTATAACCAATTAAATCTAGCTAAAATGTACTAATGTGTGAGCATTTTAAAAAATAATCACCATCTGTAAATAACACCTCAATTATTCGAATAAATATTAAATTTTTATTTCTACTTGGAATACTCTTTCGTTTATAGATGATGATATATGTGATATCATATATGAGCAATATTTCATTTATATCTAAAATGTACATAGGAGAGATCGTCAATGGAAGTAATTTATTTCCCATAAAACATGTATAACTACAGGCAGAACTATTTCTTCTGTTCCGTAAAGACATCTGAAAGAATTAATGAGCACGCCGACACGGTATCATAATCAAGCATTGAGTTGAACGCAAAATGACAGCCATTACGGTGCAAAGTTGTTGTTTTTTTAAATCTAAAATATAGATTAAAAAAAATGTAAAATCTTGAAAACATTATGAAAAATTCTCAAAATAATTTTGAAATTTTAATCTCATTAATCATTTTTTTTTAAATATGTTGTGAAGAAAACAAGGGTATTTTCATTATCATATTCATTTAGGTTTAATTTCCTTTAAAATGTAGCTTTCGGTAATTCAAGCTTTTATGATTTTGTTTTGCCGCACATAAATGCAATAAAATATAATTTTCTACTATTCAGCTCACTGACAAAAAAACAAAACAAAAAAAAGCTTATTTTTTTATTTTTTTCTACTTGTAACAAGATATTTTAAATTATATATGTTTATTTGAGCAAGGAAATAAGTTATATTCTAAAATCTTCTAGAATTCAAAGGGTTCACACTTAATTCAAGAAGTTTTAAAACAGTTCATTTTCTATTATTCTTTAAGAAACTTTCAGAACATTCAAGACTTTACAAGAACTTCCTAGTAATAATCTCCTCTTAATTAATCAAGGATGCCATCTGTTTAGGCAAGGGAATGTAGATTAATGTTTTATTAAAAGAAGGCAATATAAAATTACTGATATAATGCTTTAAAAAAAAAGGTATATTGATGAATAATAATAGTAGCTGGATATCGATCTACTATCTAAATGAGTTCTGTATTCTGGGACTTATTATCTAAATGAATATTATGATTAGATAACTAAAATGCTCGGTTTACTTCAAATATGATGTTTTGGTCAAACGAAGAAGAAATGTGACAGTCGGCGTATTTGTTCGGCTGATGAAAAATTTGCTGCAAATCGACGATTAATAGGCAAAAAGTTTTAAGTGGACAAACTGAATTAAAAAAAAGTTTTTGATGTTCTTGGTCTACTCTCAAGGAAATAACTTCAGCACTTATTTATTATTTTTCTTGTAAATAAAACTACAGAAATATTTATTGCACGCACACACACACACACACATTCCAATTGTTTCCTTTTTATTATTACTATTACTTTTTATTATTTGTTATTAATGTTTTTATTTATAAACAGAATATTAGATTGTTGTGGAACTTCATCTGTGACATTTATGATGTTTAATTGCTGTTAAATAAATTGTTAAAAAGTTAAACAACATATACTTTCAATCCTTAACCAATTTCATAATTCTTTATTTTAAATATTAGAGCATCCTGAAATAATTCTTTAAATTTTGAAAAGAGTATAATAAATCATTAAAGAATTACTTATCTAATAAAGAATAAAATAGAACGGCATGTTTCAGAAATGTTCTCAAGTATCTTTGGCTGGATAAGTCGGAAACTCTCTCCCCTCTTATTTACTAAATCCTCCTTTTGCGACTCTGGATCCACAAGATTATGCCCTCCTATCATCAAACATCTGCAAGCCTCATTTACCGTATTTCTAGCTTTGTCCGAGAGAGTCGTCATAACGCTTCTTGGTGTTCGGCTTACGATCTCTGACATTTCCTGAGAGCAGAAAATTATTTCGCTAACGTAAATGGCTCACCTATATATCTTTCCGTATGGCTGGATTAGGAGGAGAAAATCTTTAATCTTCCCAAGACCACTGCAGAAATTGGGACCTGAGAGACCTCGTTTCTTGTTTCGCTTTGCGATGGCAGAGCCGATTATCTGCTACCTGTTAATATTTATGAATCACATTGCTCAGGGATGGGCATCCGGTACTGCAGTTGTTGCAAGAAACAGTGGTTCATGTCATTCTGTAGGATTATTTTAGATTCGTAATTATTAGTAGCATTTGTGTACTTTTTAACACAAAAGATAATAATTATTTGATGGTTTAGATTTTGAATTATAAAACAAAATGATATTACTTAAATGACGGTATTAAACATATCATTAACCCCCGGGCTGACACCTCGAAATGAGGATAAGATGCTTCCGGTATGGTGGTTGGAAATCACCATCCTGGTGGTTACATAAATAGGTGGGGGATTTGGCTCTTACCATCGATGACGGGACGTACTTCCTCCGGGAAGGGTTGTACCGTGGCCGGTGAGGGCCCTTAGGACTCCACCACAGTTTCCGCCAATGCTGCTGTAGAGGTGGTTCGGTCATTCAGTATTCTTTATCCGTGTGCCTTCGGGCGGGTCGGAGAGTCAGTGTAATGTACCTCAGTGAAAAATTAAATGTACTTTGTTTCTAACATATGCTTTTGTTATCCGAACCTCAAGAAATCTAATTGTAGTAACTTCAATTGTTTTCCATCCGACCAATATCGATAACCTCATTGAAATTGCTGACCAAAACACTTTTTTTGGTTTCATTTTTCAAAAAAAGAAAAATTTGTTATATAAAAGATAAGACCATAATGCTATTTTTTTCTTTCTACTATGCTTGTTCACTAGCGAATATATGCGTTGCGTTTCTTAAAATGTTAAAATTCGTCTTAAAAATCATCTGAAGCTCGTGAGTTAATATTTTATTCACTTCTATCTACACATTAAGCCAGTTACAAACTGATTTATGAATTTCCAAAGCTTCTGCAACTTTTTTTCCCAAGGCCTCTACACATCCAGTGATGAACTATAGCATATTTTCCATTAATTATATTTGTAAAATAAGAAAAAATATATATAAATATAAATAAACAATGTATATCGATATATACGTGTAGGTAGTGGTTATCATTCAGACTTGTCTTGTCTGAGATAACTAATTTTAATTGATATTTATTTATAAATCATAAATAATTTAAAATGATGGCAATGCACAAAGTATAAAACAATACGATTTTGTTACAAATAGTGGTAAAAATATTGTGCATTAAAAAAAATGGTAAGAAGGTTGCGCAGTCACATACTTATATATGGTATATGGATAAGTATGTGGATATATACTTATATAAATATACTGCTGCCATTTTTATTTAATGCTATTTAAAATGAAAGCTTTTAATTCAAAGTAGAAAATAATATTTCAATATTTTAGGCATTTTTATTGAAAGTCAAATCAAACATTTCTTCCCTACATTCAACATCACTATTTCGTAAAAAACTATAGTAAACAAAGAATCATATTTAAATTTTATTAATAATTTTAAAAAAAGTATATTAATATGTAACAATTATTCATGATGGCATAATTGTTTGAATACATTCACTCACAGAAAATTTATTTAGAACTGTAAATAAACTGTGAGAATCTTTGTTCAGTTCTTGAAATATATATATAAAGGCTTCGACATTTCGACGCTCTAGTAAAAATTGTTCATAATATGAAAATTTTCTTTGCAATTTCTTGCTATCAAGAGGCTTCTCTCACTGATATCTGAAGAGACATTTTTCATTGAATATTTGGTACTTGCAATGGCAACCGACATCTATAGTCTGATATTATGTGACTATAATATTTCATTCATATCACTATATTTCCAACATAAGTGTTCGTAAAAGAATGTATTTTTTCAGCAACATTAGAGTATGGAAAATATATCTGTTTTATTCCTTATTATATATATATTTCTATATTCTAATTTACAGTGTTTTAGTTTATACGAAGTGCATTTTTAGCATACGAACTACAGCAATATTTTTTTTTTTACTACTCTGAGAAATCGGATTGAAAGACTTGCATAATTTGCACCTATATTTAACGAAGCGTTTTAAATTATTCAACTTTTTGTCTTTAATAAATATTCCATATTAAAAAAATAATAAGATGTGGAATTTTTAAAAATCTACCTCTAAAACAATTTGCAGAAATAACTTTTGCAATTTATAGAGTGAATTCACATTATTTTATGAAATAATTATGCTGCCATTCTTTCATTCTTTTTGAAATTATTATTTTTGAATAAAAATGTCTGCTGTAAATGATTGTCTGGTCAAATGTTCACAACATTTTAAATTTACCGTCTCGATTTGTAAACAATTTGCATATATAGTGTTCTAAGTTGAAGCTCAAAAATTTGGTATATTTACTTTGAGGAATTTGTTTAAGCAGTCACAATTAACTTTTACTTGCTTTCCTTATCCTATTTTCTAAGTTTCTTGTAGAATACGTGTTTTTATTTTTGGGATAAAACGAAGAGGAATATAAGATGATATTCTTAACTCGCTTCTTTATTATTAAGTTATTAAACTACAATGGAAATTTTGCAGAAATAAAAAAACTAAAGATACTGTTTAGGATGTTTATTGACATCAAATGCGAAAGATGATTTTCAAAATAACTTTCAGATATTAATTTTTAAATGCATATTGAAAATTATTCCGAATCTTGGTTGATGAGTATTAATATTTTAGAGCGATGTAATGCATCAATTCTCCGTCATAACAAAAAGTTGTATTTGTTTAGTATTTTGTTGGTATTTATAAAGAAACTCTAAGATTTTTATTTAGACTTCTTTTTATACATATTGCATTAACATGCAAATGTTATTTTTCGTTCAGTTAGAAAAATAGAGAGATATGCGAATATATTTAATTATTTAAGCTTTTTCAATTAAGTTTCCAAGAGAAAGGCAGCTGCAATTTGTTTGAGAATAATTTAAAAATATTTTCATTGACAATAAAATGTAATAAAATTAATATTTTTAGATGCAATATGTGTCTAATTCAGGCATCTAGTTACAAAACTATTGAAACTGAATTTTGAGAGTAAATCAAAATAGATATACATGTAAAAAAGGAAATAATCGTTCAGAACACTTAAATACACTTAAAATTTTTTGTTCTATAAAATAGATGGAAGCAATGAATGTCCTACAAAATATATGACGTTTAATTAAAAGGATGAATTAACAATATAAATCAGGGGGTTATTAAATTTAAATAGCATATCATTTAAGTGACAGCTTTTTCAAGCTTTAAATATTTTTTGGTATAATAACTTTTTAAGATCATAAAAATTTCATTACGAATTTAAGATCCCCAATTTATTCAAAAGGCAACTTTATTAAGCACTATTACCTAGTGCCATAATGCATGACTAATGCAAGAATAATATATATTTTATTCAAAAGTAATGTTCCGTGAATCTTTTATGCCGTATTCGAATTTATGAGGCAATTCACTTTTGGATAGTTTACTTTATTATATTATCATTCATCATAATTAAAGAAGCATTATTAACTCGATATTAGTTAATATGCAGTGTTTCCAGATAAGGAAAATTTGTAGAATTTATGAAAACTTTCCAAGGCTCTGCTATTTTTCTTCGCATATATAAATATTTACGACTCTAGAACGCAGATAAAAGCATTAAATGCATTAGATATTAATTTATTTTCTGTCTTTACTTAATACAATCAATAAATTGAAATATTAATTAAGATTTGAATAGAGCATGTGAATAATTTATGAAGCAGATGCGCTTAAAGCATTGTGTATGTATGTATGTATGTATGTATGTATGTATGTATATGACTTCAGGCAAACTATCGCACTAACAGTCATGAAATCGGTCACATTAATAGAAGCAAAAATTATTCAATGTGCTTTAAAATCCGAATTTTAAAATTTAATATGGAATTTTTAATTTAATTTTTAGTGTATTTTTGGAATTATGTCAATACTGCTACGTTCAGTGGTGGCGAAGTGGTCGGCTGTACGCAACAAGTGTATTTTTGGATGTTTTTTTAATGCGTTTGCCTGTAATGTAGTTTTTAATGATTGTCAAGAAAAAAACTCTTAACGCAGCCAAAGTAAGCATGCAAATACCATTCTAAAGAAATCTGTTTTTCTTCTATGTCATAATTTACAGATTTCCACGTAATTTTGGAATAGTAGTCACTTTACCCAAAGGTTAAAAAGAAATGAAAATTTAAAAAAAAATCGTTTTAATTTTAAATCTTTGCATCTAGCTCTATAATTCTGCTGGAATGTTTTTTTTTTTGATCGGCTCTGTAATGTAAAACGGATATGTGTATTGGGAAAATCTCTTTTAATATCTACACTTCACATGAAATTTGAGACATTGCGTATAGGAAGAATCTCTCCTAATATCCGCATTTCAGTTGAAATATTAAACATTGTTTATAGAAAAAATTTCTATCATTATCCGCTCTTCAGAGGGAATATGAAGCATTATGTGTAGGAAAAATCTCTATTTATATCCACACTTCAGCGGAAATATGAAACATTATCTAAATTATCTAAAATTTAATTTGTGGTTCTCAGACAAGTACGCTTATTGGAAAACAGACATAATTAACTTTTTTTTCATTTTAACAAATTACTCGTATAAATGTTAGAATTAATCAGAATCTCGATGTCAAAATATTGACTAAGATCATTTCTCATATATATTCGCTAAAGTAAAATATTTCAAAAATTTTCGAAACAATTGTAAACTTTTATTCGAATATGCATACTTTTTTTACTTCAATATATGTATTCAATACACACACACACACACACACACACACACACACACACACACACACACACACACACACACACACATATATATATATATATATATATATATATATATATATATATATATATATATATATATATATATATATATATATATATATATATATATATATTGTTTGAAGCAGAATGCAGGTTCAACAAGCAGTGTAGAGAGTTTGCATTTTTAATTTCTTTTTATTCTCTCTCCGGAGGCAGGCATGATTATTTACAAGAAGGCGCAGAGCGACACAAAAGCAGAAGTAAGAAAAGGGAACGAAACAAATGATCACTAATCTTATATAACATGGAATTTCCGGCCACGCGTCAATTGAAAATATATATTGAGAAAATATATATATTGACTTTGAGAAGGGCACTGGAAGTATCACTTTCACTCGATACTTAGAACTGATTGCACAGTAATTTTTACACAGCTTCATACTTGGAATGAGATCAGGAAATAAGAAAATGTTTTACTATGGGCTAAATTAAGATAAAGTTTTGGAAATTAATTTGAATTGAATTTTAATATATATAATGATATTTTTTAAGTTCTATAAAAATTCCTGTAATTGAATATAACTAATAATACCAAATAAATGAGAAAAAAAATTGCAACGAATAGCGAATAGGCATCAATTCAATCCAAAAAAATAATTTAAAGAATGAGATCTATAGATATTTTTAATGAGGATAGATATTTTTGACAGTTAACGAATTTCCTAGATTATACAACATTAAAGTTCATTCAAAAATCTATTTTTCTAAAAATAATAAACAAATATCAGCAAGTTTTCTCTTGAAGAGTGCATTTATAACTTGGTAGGCAAATATTTGCACCTGATTCATTCAAAATGTCTGTATTTAGAAAAGTTACAGAAAAAAAAAATTGCAAGTAATTTTTAAGTATGAATTTACAAAACATGAAAATTAAACAAGATAAATTTTACGAAATTTCAATCGATGGAAAATGCGCAATTGCCATTGAAATAAAAGGCTTTTAATTGAGCCGTAGCGTTTTGTTTAAAACCTTTTATCTCCTCTGCCAAAAGACTATTTACATGCTGGCATTTTAATTCTTAATAACATTCGCACTTTTTAAAAATCAAAAGCTTTAAGATGAATGGCATAAAAAGAAAGCTATTTTGAAATCTTTTTGTTCCCAAACAAAACCGCACTTAATAAGAGAAAAAAATATAAATCCTTCAATCTGCCGCAAAAAAAAAATAAAGTTCTTCTTAAAAATCCTTTTATTCTCTTATCCTTTGAAAGCCTTATCCGCATAGAAAAGGTTTCAAATGCTATTGCCTTAAATAGAGAAACTATTCGCATATTTTAAGAATTAGCAGCGCAAAATCATATCCTTTTGAATGAAGAAAAGAAATTACCATGAAAAGAATAAAACTTTGTCTTTTGTTGCTAAATTGTGCTCTTTTTGTATGCATACTGTCTTTTAAATATTGTGTTCATTTATAAATGCATAAATACATATTGTGATAAGCGCAAAAAAAGGCTTAAATTATTCATATTATTCAGAAAATCTGCATGGAAAAAATTAAATCTTGAATGAAACGAAATTTCTATAGAGATATATTAGAAATCCCTTTGTTTCAAAACATTATTCTAGAACTTAAATAATTTAATGCTTTATGCTAACAGAGATTTAGGTTTAGACTTCGGACTAGACTAGGAAAGAGAATATCATTTGCCAATTCGTTTTTCAACTTTGTATTGCAAAGAAATATTGAGTTTCTTTGGATGTCATTAGACCTTTTTATCGCTCAAAATTAAATATTTCTACAAAATGAAATGAATGATGGATTTTGTTCAATATCGTTAGATCTATTTTTACAAAACATCGATTAAAATTTAAAATCTCACTCTATATTGGTGCTGCTCATTAAAGCGACTACCAAAAAAAAAAACTTTTTTTTTTTTTTGAAAAAAACTAATATTTGAAAAATCTACTAGTTACAGCAAAATTTTGAACAGCATCATTTCTACATTTCATATCACATATGCAACTCTTTAAATGAGCTTATGTTGAAAAGATGATTGTTTGTTAAAAGTATCGAATTTATTTTATTCGTTATTGTCTTTTTTAAAACTATTTTCTTCTTAAAACTGGTTGATTTTTCCCCTAAGTTCATTCTTTTATCGAATTTACCGTTTTAATTCTTTTTGTACCCTTAAGTGTTGCTTTATCCAATTCTAAGTTTAAATTGAATCTTTTTACGAGAAAAATAATAATTTAAATAAAAATGATTTAAAATATAAAGCATTTTTTTCTAATCTAATTTTGTATGATGATTTCTCGATCTTAGCTATGGAGAATAAACAATCAACTCATTCAAAAAAAATTTACATTTATTTTATAGTGTTATAATGCAAAAAAATGATTTCTTTTGTTATTCAATAGAGAAACTTTAATATTTCAAGATTAAATAGATTTGTCGCTTATTTCTGAATTCAGGGGCTAGGTAACATATTTCTTATCTGTAAAAGTATGAGAAAACATTTGATAAATTTTTTAATCGAAAGGTTTTTATTTTTTACTACTTTTTAGCAGGAAATGAAATCCAATTTGTATAGCCCTTTTAGTTTTAGAAGTATATTTTTGTTATGTAGAATGTTTTTCATTTTATATCAATTTAAAAAAAATATTTATAAAAAAATCAAAAATATATTTTATAGCATTTTTCATAAAATCAGTCGCAAACAAAAGGTCGTCTCCATTTTTAGCGAATTGTATGGCGACATATCACCATATCTTCTGCTACGCTTATATCTTATTCGCTAACACAACGTTATTAAGTCAACCGGATTGTTAGAACGCCCTTTTGTAAGTGGTGCACAACCCCTTCGCTGTATAGAACAACGGAAATGCAATTTACAACATTCCAGAAACGATCACGTGGTACCTGGGAATGGAGAAGGGCTTAACCGGATGTCAAGGAAGAACCAGCGGAAGAGTGCCATGCTTTCAGCAGCTAAACAGAATACTCTCACATCGGCAGTCTAATTGGGGTTAAAAGGTATCAGCAAAACGGAATTCTTAAGCAAACTGTGTTAGGAAGTAGTGTTTATGAAACAGGAATATCACGCTTACAATCGTACTGTATAAATTAAATATGAAACTTTTAATTTTCTTGCCATCTAAGAAGCAAACTGCTTATTAAAATTGTATATGAAAATGTTTACTTTTTTTATTTGCTCTCCGGCATTACTAAATTAGTCAACTTCTTCCTGTTAAATCGGAATTCCATTAAATCTTAAACCTTCCAATCGAGAAGTTAACTATTCTGACTTTTCTGTTTGGCATTTTAACATTTAAATGCTCATATTTTTATTAATCGATTTTTTTACGGTCTTTGACTTTCATTTCATGAATAAATCAAGAAAATAATGCTTTAGGGTTTTGTTTTGTTTTTTATATGGCATAAGGCAAAGAAAACAGCATGCTGCCAGATTGTAACACTGGGCTTTATTTCGATAAATTAAATAACTATTAACATTTTATTTCTATAAAAATCTGAATAGTGATAAGTATAGACTTAAAATATCTTATTTTTCAAACAATTGGTTTTAATACAACATTGCAAAATAAAATTTGTTGTTCACAATAATTTAAAAAACAAAAAGGGCATCTGATCAAAGGGGAAAATATCAGTTTATTTTATAATGAAGCACATGCTATCATCAATCGACAATAATAATTTCAACGCATTTCCTATTAGTAAAAACAGGCATTAGAGCTTCAATTTTATTCTCATAATACTTTAAAAGACAAAATTGCGTACGTAGCTTAAAAGCAGATTTCAGCATTTAAGAATTAATTACTCTATTAATAAGATTACTAAAAAGTATTAATTAATTACTACTCAGAAATATCAAACTTTGCATATCATATTAAGAAAAAAAATATTTTTTAATTGTACATGTAAATTTATTTCAAACCTGCTAATGATTTCATAAGAAAAATTTTAAGATATGAATTACACAAGGGCCATGTAGATGGTGAGTCTCAGATGAATCTAGGCAAAATAAATATTAGGACTCTTACTGAGAGTAAATGCAACTTTTTACCATGGCATATGAAAATCATGCTGAGCTGGATTTAAGTGTAAGCTTATTTAAGCTATAGCTTCCCCCTCCCCAAGAATGTCATACAAAAATAAATCTCTTACTTAAATGGTTATATAAAATGTCCCATATTTCAAATATCTTACAACGTCACTCAACACTTCTACATCTGGCACTGAAATTGTAAAACCCTGATTTCAAAGAATCGTACTAAATTCAGAAAATTATTTAAATTAAAATGATACAAACAGAAGTTTAACCATATTCTCTTTCCATTTAATATCATTGTACTGAACCCAGGAAATTACTTAAATCAAAATGTTACAAATGAACGTGTAGCCATATTCTCTTTCCATTTAACTTCAGATTATTTGTTTCAATCGATGGTTTTTATAAGGTTAAAAATAACAATAGAAAACGAAGAAATTCCTCTTACCCAAGAATTAACAAAGCAAATGTTATTACATTAAAAATGCAAAGTGCATGATCTCAACTTTTGATACTGAAGTTTTCTTATGACTTCAAAGAAATCTTGATTGTTCGATTCCTGACACAAATGACACCTAACGAAAATTGTTTCGATGTTCCAACTTTTCCTTTTGAATAAAATGATAAAATAAAAGGAAAAAGAAAAAACAACTCAAAATCCTCTGCAATTCGAGAATCAAATGCTCCCGTCTTTACTTATCTCGTTGCTTTATGAAAGTAATTGAAATTCGAAATGGTCGTTATTTCGTTGCTCTGGGCTCGCTTGAAAAGATTTTATGAAATTCCTTTAAAATAATATTTAAATGTTTGATGAGAAGTGAATGAAAAAGAGACAGACTTACAGAATTTGCCCTTAGGCGACAAAATCTTGAGTACTAGCTTTCTTTAGTGAATTATAATTAAATTCCAGATGAGTCTCTTTTTTAATTAGAATGCAAATGGATTTCTTCGATACTCATTAATTTTATTGCTAAAATAGAAGTATTTTAGGATTTCTGTGCTTAAAATAAATGATAGGAGTTATTTAAAAGTTTGCATATCTTAATTCAAAAATTATCAGTTTAAAAATAACTTCCATATTGAAGCGTTTCTGTAAAGGACTATTTATTCCATTCCTTACTCAATTTAGATAGTATGTTCTTATTGGATATTATGCTCGACCTATAATTAATTGCTATTATCGAAGAATTTTAGAAATCTGTGCTTACAATAAGTTGTTGGAGCTATTTAAAAGTTTGCATATCTTAATTGGCAAATTATCAATTAAAATAAATAACGCATATTCAAGCTATGTAAATGATTATTTATTCCACTCCTTATTAAATTTAAATAGTAATATTATGCTAGTCTTATAATTATCATGTATAATTTATCTCAAAATATATTTATCTATTATTTAATTGCTTAAATAGAAGCATTTTAGGATTTCTGGGGTTAAAATAAATTGCAGGGGTTATTTAAAAGTTTGCATATCTTAATTCTCAAATTACAATTATAAAACTTCCATATTCAAGCTTTTCTGTAAATGACTATTTATTCCACTCCTTATTCAATTTAGATAGTAATATTATGCTTATAATTATCCTGTATAATTTATCTCAAAATATATTTATCTATTATTTATTTGCTAAAATAGAAGCATTTTAGGATTTCTGGGGTTAAAATAAATTGTAGGAATTTATTTAAAAGTTTGTATATCCTAATTCTCAAATTATTAATTAAAAAACTTCCATATTCAAGCTATTCTGTAAATGACTCCTTATTCAATTTATTCCACTCCTTATTCAATTTAGATAATAATGTTATGATAGTCTTATAATTATCATGCACAATTAATATATGTACATATATTTATCTATTTTATTGCTAAAATAGAAGTATTTTTGGATTTATATATTTAAAATAAATTGTAGAAGTAATTTAAAATTTTGCATTTCTAAATTCAGAAATTACCAATTAAAAAATAGCTTCCATATTAAATCTATTGTGGAAATTACTATTCATTCCATTCCTTACCCAATTCAAATAGTTATTCTGGTAAAGTAATTATTCTGTATAATTAATTTCTAAATATCTGTTATTTTGTTGCTGAATTTTCAGTATAGTTTTCGCATATAAAATACTTTTTATTTACAAAATACAAACGCAATGTGCTTCCTATTAAGAATTTTACTTCTGCAATTTGGAAGAATTTTGAAATTTTAGATTTCTTTAACTTCTAAAAAAAAACATTTCCCCAAATACTTTTGCATCCTTAACTATTTTTATAATTATGGTAAATCAAAAATGCGTTTCTCTTTATGAAGGAATGTTGGACAATTACAATTTATTTAATATATTTCAAACTCGTTTCTGTAATTATTGTTGATTCACTAAAGAAATCTTTCTTCTACAACGTATTACATATTCATTTTATCGGAGTGCTTGCCTTTCGTTCCAGTCAGAAATACACTCTTAATGCCTTGTCTTTTCAGAGTTTTAAAATAAATATCGCAGTATTAAAAACAAATTTTTATTTTGAAGCCTTATGACAAATTCATCGAAGATAAATTTCAGTGCAGAAAAAAAAAAAAAAATATTTTTGCTAAGTGATATGTTGTACCCAATAATGTACAGAAATTCAAAAGGAAAAAAAACATCAAGGCAAATGCACCATTTCTGAAATATTGATTTCCAATTAACAGAATATTCTTTCAAGTTGCCGATTTTTCTATATTATTTTTTCCTACGAAAAGAAGCCGTTTTGCCAATATTATTTTCAGGTTTAATGAAAGACGGCATTTTTCTACATTATATATATATATATATATATATATATATATATATATATATATATATATATATATATATATATATATATATATATATATAAACTAGAATATATTTTGATCATTAAATATATATTACTCTAATTTTCCCACAAACATATTGGGAATTTCCCTTTATTCAATTTATCAGACAGAGTGAACACAAAATCGCTTTTATGGCGATGCCTATTTATCGGGAGGCAACGATATGTTCACACAACTAAATTTATGGAACACTTTCTCGATTAATAAAAAATTGATTCAACCATCTGTATTTCTATTTTCAAAAGATATGAAGATAAATATAAGTTAGATTCATATCAAATCAGAAAAGAAGAAATAAAATAAAATTTTCTTTCATCTGAAGGCAGTGAATCTTAGAATTTCAAAAAACTATTGAAATAAAACTAAAAAATAAAGAGCATAAATATATATTTTTTATTAATTCTTCTATGTCTATCTAATGGAAACAAAATATCACGGGAAAAATATATTGAATTCTGGAAATATATCAGCTTTGTTAAGTTATGAAATATAAAATTACACTTATTGAGAAATGGACAGTTTTTCAACGATTTTTTTATCATCAATAAAAATTCGTAAATAAACTGTAATTGATATACAAACTATAAATAAATGTTTCTTATTTTATTTAATTTTCAATTAAAATAATATATTTTCCTGCGATTAAAAAATGATTTTGTTTCATTTTGTAAAATTTTTTGATTATGCAAATTTTAATAAATATTTAAGAAACATACGCATAAGAGTAGAAGCTCACTGCATATTTTAATAACTTATTGTTATTGAGAGGTTTGAAAATATTGTTTATGCGATAATCATTCTAATTGCAAAAATCTTACACCATGTAAAGAAAAAAAATTGATCTTTCTTACTCGGTAGGGGGATGAATTTCTGTATTTTTGCTTTTTTTACATTTCATTATCTCTATCTATCTAACATACGAAATCTTGAAAAAATATATAATTAAGTGTAGGGTTCTTTCGGAATGTGGACCTGAAAGTTAAAAACTGGAATCCAGTTTAAAACATTTAAGCAAATGTTTTTACAATTCCATATGAGATGATGAAATTTTAGAAAAAAAAATTACATAATAAAGAATTTCGTTTCTATAAAAAGAAATTAATTTGTTTTCCTCATTACTTCTACAAATTAAAGTTGTGAAACATTAATTTTTTTAAACCATAAACCTGAATGTAAAGCCAACATAACTTCAAATACTAACTTTGCTTTTCATTTTCAGAAAACATTTAAATATGGAATTCATGAATTGAACAAATACTTCCATTTGTAAAAGGATATAAAGTTAAAGAATTTAAAAAAAAATGCATATATATCGTATTCTATTTTAAAAATAAGGGGACCTTTTTTTTAATTTCAATCCAAAGATTTCCACAAAATGAAAAAATTTCGACGAAAATATGTTTTTGGTTTCTTTTGTAATTTGGTATGTACTGGAAGGTAAAAAAAAAGAGTACTTGAACAAAGGCAAAATTTACTTTTCGAATGATAAGAAGAATTTTTTTCTTCTAATTTATAAAAATGCAAAGCGTTTTACATTAACATATTAAAGCAATGTGATGGAAGTTAAAATTGGTTGAGGTTCAAAAGGAGAGCAAAGAAAAAAATTTCTTTATCATTTTTGGTTAAAAAAGTAGTTTCACCCTGCATATTTTTTTCAATTCTTATTATTCAACATTTTCTTTCATGTATTTTCGTGTTTGTCCATTTGTAAGGGAAAAAAATGGCTTAAAACATAAAAAGTTATTGCATTACATAAAATACTGGTAATCTGCTAGGAAAGTTGCTAACATAAATTCTAGATTTATTATGAGATATTAATAACTATTTGAAAATAACATTTTACACTGTTCTTTTGAGTCGATGAATAAATAATGTTTACCTGAAATTATTGTGAAAATATTAATAATAATGCATATTATTATTAGCATATATAGCATATTAATGCATATTAGCATATATTGCATATTAATGCATATAAGCATATATAGCATATTAATGCATATAAGCATATATTGCATATTAATGCATATTAGCATATATAGCATATTAATGCATAGTAGCATATATAGCATATTAATGCATATTAGCATACTAAATCATATTATTATTAGCTCAATTTCGGCAAACTTCTGGAAGGATATCTGCTCCGGGAGCTTAGGGTACGAAATATTATTCTACCTAAGAAATTCCGGTAGTCTGGTGCATGCTAAATTTGTCAGTACCAAATGTTACTCCTCTGGCAGATGCAAATATTTGAAGGGGGCAGGGCAATTCAGACATCATCTGATTTCTGTTCATAATCACAAGGTCAGTCACATAATATACCTTTTGTTGCTTTAAAAGCGGGATTTTGAAATAACTAAACTACTTAGTCGTTTGTCTTTTATTATGTAATTAAAAAATTAAATGTTCTAATTAAAAATGAGGTACTTACCTAGCTGCAGTAAACGATTTTGAATTTTATTATATTTTGATTTGCTTATACGCTGTTTTGAAATTTTATTATTTTAAATAAACGAAGAGACATTTTGAACTTTTAAAACTAAAATTTCCTACAGAAAAAAATGTTGTTCATATGAGTAGAGGGGGAAAAATGGTTTTTATGAAATTGTGCATAGATTTATAGAAAAATATTTTTTTTTAAATTTAACAAAATGAATATTTTAGTAATTTTGAAATATTTATAATTTGAAATCAACTCGCATATAAATTCTTATTTTGCGCTGTTATACGCGGAAAAACAATTTTTTAAATAAAAAAACAGCAATTTATTAGAATTATATAATAGAGAAATATATATCTTTTTTTATATATTATATATTAAATTTTACTATGGGTCTCTAAAAATTTTATTTCCTCTGATAGATTCGTTATATATACACTAATATGAAAAGGAATTGTGAAAATTTCCACATATATAAGCATTTGGTTTTATCTGAACACAAAAAGAAAACTTAATGCTAAGTCTTGTTTGGTATCTTCAGAGCATGGAGAGAGAATTTTTTAATGTAAATATTAATAATTACCTAAAAAAACTAATTATTTAGAAAAACGACCATTCCTATGCTATGAATGGTAATATTGACAATTAAATCTAATTTCGACAATTTTTATGAAAGTGCATAAATCAGATTAGACATTAAATATTTTTCATGGCTTATTACGATGTCAAATTAAGTATTTTATCGTTGTCCGAAAACAGTCAATATGTTTATTATATAACGTATTTTAAATGTCACTGGATTTAATTATGTAATTCCGAATAATAATTACAACGGAATTTATGATTAAACAGAAACATTCAGGGAAATAAATTGCTAAGTTTTTATGTATGTTAAGAATTATCCAGAAAAATGACAAGAACGTGACGAGACAGATTTAATTGTTTAATTGACGAAAAGACCTTCGAGCGAAATTACCAAATTACAAGATGCCTGCGTTTAAACAAAATTACATCTCATTTACTTTTATAGCAAGCCGAAAATAATAAATTGCATGTCCCAAGAATTTCCATTATGCCACATTTGTCACTTGGTGACCTGTGTTGTGACGTGATATCTATATGAGCCAACACATTTCATAGTATTAACATGTTTGCATGGAATTGAAAGTAATGATAATACATAATAAATAAGTAATACATCCGATGTATTCGTAAAATTCTGTGTAAATGATAAATGCAAATTCTTTTAATAAATAAATTATCCGTTATTTTAAGGTAGCTTTTGCCTTATGACTTCTTTAACAACTAGGTAATCATTAGCTAAAAGAGCAAATAGAAGTGTCACACTAGCTCAATTTATAGCATAATAATATAATTTAATTTTTCGAAATGGTAATAATGATTATATTTATACGTTGGGAGAAATTTTGTAAACGATTTTTGAGTTCTCAAAGCTAATAATCAGGAACCGTAATTATATCTTGGAATGTAATAAAATGGTAAGAGTAACTTCTGAAAAGACTTCCCTCTCACCTACCCTTGTATATAGACTTCCTAGTGTCAAAATCATATGACAACATAATTAAATCAATGCTTTATTTCGCATGCATTGTCTTTATACATAATTTACAAATTTTGATGAAATAATGATAAATGATTTAATAATGTAATCCTGAAGGACTAATACTTTTTATTTTTGCTACTAATGCTCTTTAATTTTAAGTGATCTTTTCTATGGGATGTAAAAATACGTATTACAGGAGAGGTTCGTTTAACCGGTAACAATGGAATGTTCGAATGTTAGATAATTTTTTACAAATAATTTGATTCATTATAGAAAAGGAATAATCTCTCTGAAATTTTCTTGCAGGGCAAGAAAAATATTTACTCTTCCCTTATGTAAAATATATGCTTTTGGACAAAGCTACAACTATATCTAGTGCTCAAATTCATTTTATTTTTAGAATTCCCCACACAGATTTTTTTCGCTTCAAAATATAAAGAAGAAAATTCAATATGCATTTTAGATGGCCTTTTTTTCTTCTAAATGATTGAAACTAAATTTGATATAGAAGTACCAGTTTGGTGACTATCAATATACCAAATTTCAGTGTGTTTTTGAGTGTTTTTACATACACGTTTAATACATATCAAAATACAAACCTACGGAATTTCAACCTTTCGAATGAATTAGGCTCGAACAGCCAGCCAAACTTCCTATGAATGAATTTCATTGAAAATTTGATAGATTTCAAGAAACATGATTTCATTACCACTAACCAAATTTCAACCGTCTAGCACAAATAATTTTTGAGCCGTCCTGTTCACAATCACAGAGACGTTGTTCCAAAGATGCATTATTTTCCGAATATTCCGAATTGAAATGTGCAAATTCGTAAAAATCCCGAGTTTGCATTTTTCGATGATTATGATACATCCTCTTGCTTTACTGATAGTAAAACAGAGAAAATAAGGAAAAATAAATGTGTTCTAGTTTTCAAGTGTAATAAGTAATGGCGTTAAGTATTAAAAAAATGTGTTCTAATAGCGAAAATCGCAATTATTGAGGTATTATCAATATTTGTTTAAATGTTCGTTCAATTATTCGGATTATAAGCCGCATACGTATAATAATGTTACGGAATTTATTTCTTCCGTTGCGGATGTTCATTTAAAGATTTAATGGTCGATGCAGAAATAAACAGTCCTTTAGTAGAAAACAACGACGACGTTTATTTAACACGAAGACTAACACAGACATGACAAATATTTACAGCCGAGACGAACACAGAACAGCACACAGCAGCAAACAGTAGCTCACAAGCAGTAATCGACCACAGCACACAAAATGAACAGACAGAATTCAGCAGGAGCGGGGCTTCGCTCTACGGTCTCTCCAAACGACTGAACTTCTCCACTGTCTCCTTAGCTTTAACTGTGTCCAACTACCGACTCACTACCACACGACTGGCTACTCCACACACGACACGACGCTGCTTACACAATAGACAACAGGACTCGGCACACAACTCAGTTCAGCAATAGAGTAGGCTCTACAAGTCTAGAACTTCTCTGGAATATTCCGCCGTTGCTTCGTTATCCTCTCGACGATTCCTTGCAGCTTGAGACTGCCGGCTTTTTATAGTTCCCGGGAGGCGGGCCTAGAAGGTTCTGGGCGTATCTCAGTTCCTCTTGGATGGATCGTCAAAATTCTCGATGTTTCCAGCATTATCCATTTTGTCGCCAAATTCGTCCTCAAGTCGCCAAGCTCTGGGGTTACTGACTCGGCAGCCGAGCAGCATCCAATACAAATGATTGTAAATCAGTCTTTCTGGTGATAGAACTAACCGTGCTGGGAAGCAACATTACTGGTTTGTAACAATAATATAGGGTTATCTATATGATCTCTCTCTCTCTCTCTCTCTCTCTCTCTCTATATATATATATATATATATATATATATATATATATATATATATATATATATATATATATATATATATATATATATATATATATATATTATAATCCAATATATTTATAAGTATTAGGATTATAAAATGCATCTATTTTATTTAGGTTTTCTTTACTTAAGTTCAAATTCCCTCGTATTATAAAGTTTCATTTAAAACTACAATGATGTGTAAAAATGAAGAACGAAACTGAAAAATTAGCAATGGAGCGAGCAAGCAGGGAAGACCAATCAGGAAATCATGTAGAATCAGGTTCGATAGGAAATATGCGTAAATGGCGTTTGTTGGAAGTGCATAAAATGTGTTTGCCTATGCTCGCTCATTATCCTTCCTATGCATGTATGCTTATCATTTCCATGGATGCTTTGGCACGGTATGCATGAATTTAAATAATGCCTAGTTACTGCATCAGCGTCACACGATAAATAAAAAACACTGAAGACGGTATCTGGATGATTTCATTCGAAATCGAATCATTCGGACATCCGACATCTCTGTTGTAGTGATCCATGTGCCTTCACGATACCGGAGAGCCATCCTAATGTTCCATATACAGATTCAAACAGAAGTTGCAAGGCGCACGCAACTGATTATTAGACGGTCAGTATCGCGTTTAATTAAGCACAGGAGACTTAAAAACTGATAGTGCCTTTGTCCAATGACTAATATAGTAGATGCAATTAATATATGCTCATCGGAACAGCAATTTTTAGAATTGCCATGAAAGCAAGAAAAGGGCAGATCAGCAATGAAGTTTACATTTTACGGATGAAAGCAGATTTAGTCTGACTAGGGATTCCGGTTATATATACATCTGAAGAGTGAGAAATTGGCAATAACAACTACATCATTGAAAGCGGCCTTTTCGGAAATGGTATAGTTTTCGTCTGAAAAAGACTCATCTTTGATGCTTGTATTAAGTTTTTTAACACATCTTTCAAAGTGGTTCAGTCACCCATAGGAAATTTTATAACAAAGTTCACTTTCAACTCCATATCCTTTTAAATGTGTCATAGATCCTCAGTTCCTTTTTGTGGACGATAACACTATACCTCATTGCACAGCGGCTGTCGAAGATAAGTTAGATCATAGATAGCCAATGAATTGACTGGAAATGTTTCCCGATCTGTATCCTCTCAACATGCATGGATGATTGTCGAGAGATGTTTGGCAATAAGTCACCAGTCTCCAATGATGAAGAGTAGTAATTTAGTATTGAGAACATTAAAATAGAATATTATCATCAAGAACATGAAATTCTATAATTTCAGAACTTTAACACATTGGAATCTGAGTAAAAAGTGTACTATAAATTTCTTTAAGAACATACAACGAATGAAACAAAATTGAATAAAAATCATCGCTTTCAATCTCTTAGAAACAATCTGCTAAATATTTTCATTTTCATTCGAAATGAGCCTGCATGCTTTTCAATTTCTAAAATATGAGTATTAATGAATATTACAGTTTTTTTTAAGTAATAGTAATATAAAGTACACCTGCTTCTTACTCCCTTTCCATTTAAAACCTAATTAGAAAATTCATCAGAATTTCAATTAAAACAATGGAAAGGCTATCAACGCAACAAATAATCAGCATAATATCCTAGGGGAAATATTCATGCAGATGCAATATTTTAAAATGCATAACAATTTCAAGTACTTCCAGAAAGTTTAAAGCATAATTGCTATGGCTTACAACCCTAATTGCAACAGGCCTATTTAGACACTTAACATTTTTTAATACAAACAGGTTGATGATAATAAATTTGCAAAAGGTATTTATAATTACGCTTTTTGGTAATTATTATTGTTGGATTTCTGCAAATGCAATTAAAACTTAAGGATTTATGTGTTTTCCTGTCGGATTCAATTCTAAATGTAATTGCTTTGAATCGAATTTTCATAGAAGCAATTCATGCGTTTAGGCTGCTATTTGCATAAAAATGCCATTTATATATTTGATTTAGAGATTTAAATTATAAAATAAAATAATAAATAGTATTTTTGTTAATGATATATTTAACTTTTAGAAATATAACAAATTTAATTATTTAAGTGTTATGTGTTACGAAACACAACAATTGTCTGCACTTCATCTAAAGCTCATAATGAGTTATTCTTTATATTGAATCTTTTTCGTAATTAAAATTCAGAGCATATATTTTCTAGACGACTTCTCACTATCTTAGGCAGAACTTTATTAGAGGGAATAGTTTATCCTATTAAGTTATCCTTTTTGCTAATCCTTCTTGAATGCGGCTGAGACTTTAATGCACTTATTAAAATTAATCCTTCTTGATCATTAAGAGAAAACCCTTGCAAAAATAATTACCCCCACCCCTATCTTTGACTTTTGTTGCAGTGCCCTTATTTATAACTTAGTTAATTTAATTTTTTCTGATATTAAATAAATATGTCTTTAGCTGCAAATGAAAGCTACAAAAGAACATGTATGTGGGAACGAAATTAGTTAACATAATAACAAAATACACAAAAAAAATATTCAGTTATCAGTCTTAAATATGTTTAGTTGACAAAAATCTATCGCGCGATTTTTGTTAATGACTTTAATGAACATAATCTTAAGCACCTTAAATTTAATAAATTAAGTTTGAAAATTATTTAATTGTGCACAAAAAGTTATTTGTTTAAAGTGGAGTTTTTATTTAAATTTCAGGATGGAGTAAAATTTTAAATTTTATTTGATATTTTGTAAAAATAGAGTTAACGATATCCTGCAAAATCTATCATTCGTTTCATTTTAAGGAAAAAATTTATTTTGAACTATAAAAAAAAAAATCGCTATATTTATCGTGCGATGGAGAATTTATTTTTTATTAATTTATAAAGTTATATTTTACAAATTTATTATTATTAAATATAATTTATTTTCATACCATTTGTGTATACACATATTTTATACATAATTCTATGAATTTCTTTCATTCATTCTAAACTATAGAATTTTTGTAATTTTGGAAGTTATGAAAATTGTATTGTTAAAAATTCTAACCAGCTTGCGAAAGGTAATGAAAACTCTGTTTCACAATGTTGTATACCATCAATAATCATTGTTACTAACGACGTATTTTTTCAGGTAGTGCGGTCCTTGCTAGTCCTGCTCAAGTATTACCGGTGGAGTAAGTTTTCAATCATCTCCGAAGGGAACAACCCCTACATGTCTGTTGCTCAAAGTCTGGAGAAGCAGGTGTCCAACAACACCAATTTCACCATCAACCACAACGGCATCAAATACTTTCCCAATCTGCACATCTGCTGCGAGGATAAGAAGCCCTGCTGTAAAGATATTTTTTCCGAAGTCGTCGAGGAGACATATAAGTCAACCAGAGGTAATGATGCTGTCAAATTTTGTTACATATTTTGCTACATAATGATGCTCTGAAATTTTGTTACATATTTTGCTACATAATGATGTTGTGACATTTTGTTATAAATTTTGCTGCGAAGTTTTTGCTACATGCGGATTCTGTTTCTTCTTGTACTATACAGAACGTTTCCATATTTTGTGATTGTGTGTTCATTTATATCATTATAATACAAACTTGAACAGAAAATAATTTTTATTTTGAAATGTTTACAAATTAGCATCCTAACTAAAATATGTGATTTTTGTCTTGTCTGCATCATTTATAAATTTCACTATCGCAATAGCATCAATTTTTTTTATATCTTTTCAGGAATAAAATTTAAGAAAATGCTATTTATTATAAGACATTTGTAAATAAATATGTTTATTTTTAAAGGTAAAAGAAAAGGGAACAAAAAGAAATGCTCACAATGTCGCTTTTAGATTAAAATTAATTCATTGCCGCACACATTTAATTTGACGATCGTGCTCAGAAGCACCTACATCTTTATTTCAATTAAGACTGTCATACAAAACTGAGCATCAGTCTTATGTTTGGAAAGGAAAATTATCGCATTTTATCACAGTTTGTTTCGTGAAAACTCTCGATGGCTGTAACCGTCATTTGCTCATCAGGACATCCTTTTTCTCTTCTCAGAGCAAATGATTGCTATAGCTGTCATTTGCCTATATATAGCCAAAAGTTAGATTGCTATAGCTGTCATTTGCCTATATATAGACAAAAGTTGAACTGCTATAGCCGTCATTTGCGGCAGCATGTTAAATATATAAATGAAAAGAATAAATACACGTGCAGTTTCTACACAATGTCGCCAACGAATGTTAATTGTTCTTTATATTCATTCACGCGATCATCTCTTTAGCTTCCAGTTATTAAACATCGTTCTACCTCATTTAATCCCGTTTTCAAACAAGAAGTTAACTTATTTATTTCACAGAAGTTTAATCAGTTTTTCTCAAAGTTTTATTATGTGCATATGTAGAATATGTTGAAAGCTAACGTTTATTTTTTTATATTTTTTTTATTCAATTTTCTATTGAAAAGTAGAGAAAAACATGAAGCAAATAAAAAAATCAACATATTAGATTCAGATGAGATTCAGATTTTAAAATAAACTCACCACAAAAATTACTTAAAATTAAAGAAGCACTGTTCTTATCCCTAATATTTGTCCCATACATACATTCTAAAAAATATCTCAAGAAACAAATATTATATTATTGACAATAAAAGAACAAGGGATATATAGTGCGATTTCTAAAGTTTTGGGAGATTTAAATTAATAAATATCAACTAAAAATTATTGTAAAAACTACAAACAAAATATAACGAAAAAGTATGTGTATAAAGGTACAATATGTTCTTTTACCTTTATTACACTTCTGCCTTAGGACACCAAAAGCAAAGATAGGAGATATCGGCTTACATGAAACCAAGTTTTTAATTTTATGATGATATTGTAAATGTAAAGATTGATCAATAATTCTAATAACCTTTCTTGATGACGGTTGATAATAAACTTGCCGAGTGCAGAGGCTTATCAGTAAGCTTATGTTGCAAGCCACAGAACTCAGATTTATGATACTTGATAGTCCATTGAAAGAAATAGCAAGGTACCGAATGAACCTACAGTATGAATAACGACAATTGCTCCAACTCAAGCTCTACGCCATTTACATCACAACAACCTTTTCTTCACTCCTTCACAGGTTTCAACTGGCCTTCTAAGTCTTCATCCGACCTTGGTCTAACCATCCTTCAAATCAACTTAGCCAAATCAAAAACAGCTACTTCAATCCTGGCTAAAACGGCCATGGTCCATCTTCCAGATATAATACTAGTTCAAGAACCTTACATAAATGAGGGAAAAATCACAGGAATCCCATCTTCATGGAATCAATGGCTTTCCAACAACCAAAAAGCAGGTTTAATCGCCCTTCCTTCCTGCCGAAGCCCAGTTTTTCTTCAGTCTACGGATAATTCCACAGCAATTAAAATACAAATGGATAAAGGCCCACTGACAATAATTTCCTCCTATTCTTCGCCACACTCAAACATTTCAGAAACTTTACAAGACCTTGATGTTCTTCTCAAGAGCATCGGAACGGAAATGGCTCTCATCGGGGCAGACCTTAATGCTCACAGTAGAATCTGGGGATACAGAGATGAAAATGCCAGAGGATCCTTAGTGGAAGATCTCATAGCAGCAAATCATTTGTTTCTCCTAAACGACAAAAATTCTCCCCCTACTTTTGAAACTAACAATGGAAAAGGCTGGCCAGACCTTTCAATCATCAAAGGAGCATACCTCGCCTCAATCTGTAATTGGGAAGTCCTCGAGGATTACTCTCTAAGTGACCATAAATACATCAAAATTCATATCTCCTCTCAACGCAAAGGCTCGAGCTACTACCGTTTTAAAACAGCATATGGCGGTCACAGTAAAATGATTCAGCAACTCAGCACAAAAATCCCAGAGCTTCTCAACTCAATAGCCTCTTCTCAGAATCATGAAGATCTCTCGTCAGCCACATTTAATTTACAACTTGAAATCTTCAAGGCATGCAAAACAACTTACAAGGTAAAAAATGTCAAGACTAAACATAGCATCAACTGGTGGACACAGGAGCTCGAAATTAAGAAAAAGGAACTCAAGGCATTAAGAAGAAGAGTACAACACTCTCAAGGGTCTCTCAAGCAACATTTTAAAGAAATAGAATCAAAGAAAAGAAAGGAATTCAAAAAGGCCACCAAAAAAGCAAAACGGTCCTCCTTCCATAATCTCTGCACCGATTCAACAAACCCATACGGTATACCATATAAAGCATGCATCAAAAACGCCCAACCACCTTCAGAACTCTTCAAGCTCTTGGGGAACTCCAACGTAGGGGAAGCTAACACATTCGCCCAAGAAATCCTCAAGGCTCTTTACCCTCCAGCCCAAGATACTGCACTTCCCGAAATCCCTAATAGTCCTTTCATTCCGGAACCACCATTTTCAAAAAACGAAATAAAACAAATCCTTCGTAAAGCTCCGCCTAAAAAAGCACCAGGTTTTGACTCCATAGACAATATAATATTGAAAGAAATTAACAAGAACTTCCCGGATATTCTCCACGCCTTCTTCAATAAGTGCCTCCAACTGCAATGCTTCCCTACTCCACTCAAAAAAGGAATGATAATACTATTTCACAAGAAGGGTAAGAACAAAACAGACATCAGTTCTTATCGCCCCATCTCTCTTCTTCCCACCATTGGCAAAACCCTTGAGAAACTCCTTTTGCAGAGACTTAATTATCACCTCAGAGTAAATGACTTGCTCCATCCAAACCAATTTGGTTTTAGGGATGGAAAATCCTTAGACCACGCAATACAGCAATTAACAGAAAAAATCCATAATTTCAAACAGCAAAACGAACACATTCTGGTAATTTCTTTAGACATCCAAAGAGCTTTCGATAATCTGCAATTCTCTTCCATCCGCAATAGCCTCGATAAACTTAAATTCAATTCAAAAACTACAGAAACACTTAAAGATGTCCTAGAAAATAGAGAAGTCCTTCTTCAAACATCTCAAGGTACTGCCGCATGGTCACAGCAGAAAGGCTGCGCGCAAGGATCCTGTTCTGGACCAGTTTTTTGGAATCTTGTCGCAAACGAAATTCTTTCTGAAAAATGGCCACCTAACATTCACCTCCAGGCATTTGCCGACGACTTTGTTTTTGTACTAGCCGAATCAACAAGAGCAAAATTGAAATCAGCCGCCCAGGATGCTCTCTCAATCTTCAAGCGCTGGACCGACAAGCATCACCTTCAAATCTCCGTAGAAAAATCATGTAATATCTTGATAAGCAAATTAGTCAATGGCCCAACAATTAAATGGAATAACGTAACAATAAAAAGGCAACAATCTTTAAAATATCTCGGCGTTACTATCGACAATAAGCTAAACTGGATTCCTCACCTCCTTAACACCAAAACGAAGGCGATTCTCTTATACCAAAATCTCAGCAGAATTGCTGGTTCCACATGGGGTCTGAAAAAAGAATTCAGGCGTCATCTCTACTTAACCGTTGCCGAGAAAATGATCCTACATGGAGCATCAGCTTGGGCCTATCCTCTCTCATCCCGACAACAGAGAATCCTAATCTCAATACAGAGAAAATTTCTCCTGAGTATTTCTGGAGCATTCCGAACAACATCCACGGCAGCACTGCAAGTTATAGAAGGAATTCTTCCACTTCACATCAAAGCGCAAGCAGAAGCAACCTATGTAAGAGTAAGTCGTCTTCAATTACCTAGCCATTTTCAGAATATAACATTCCATCCTGAGAACTTCGAGATGAAATGCTCTCACACAAAAATCTTCCCCTCAAACTTTCTTCTTGAGGACATAATTTCCCTCAAACACGAATTCCAACCTACAAACAAGACGGATATTTTTACAGATGGGTCGAAAATCGAGGGGAAAACCGGCTTCGCCTACTGCGTATTCCAAAACGAACAAATTACTCATCAGTGGCTCGGCAAACTGAACGAAAATAATTCTGTCTTTCAGGCAGAGCTGCTGGCCATTAAGGAAGCATGTAAATGGGCTAGCAAATACGATCATAACGCTAAAATATGGAGTGATAGCGAGTCTAGCTTAAAAGCGATCAGTTCATTCTCCACCTCAAGCCCAATTGTTCAAGAAATTCAAGCCATTCTGCTCCCCCAACCTTCTATTAAGTTAGGATGGGTTAAAGCACATTTAGGTCACAACGGAAACGAGGTTGCAGATTCCCTAGCCAAACAGGCCATTTCTGCAGGTACGCCCGTTCAATACCCAGCTCCTAGAAGCCATCTGAAATGTATTGTAAATGAATTGAGCATACAGCGATGGCAAGAAGAATGGGATAATGGCTCAACTGGCAGAAACATCCATCAAATCATCTCGAAAGTGTCCTTTAACCCATCATCTTGGAATAGGCTTGACATTATCTTTGCAACTGGCCATGGCCCTTTCCCTTCATATTTCAAGAGATTCCATATTAAAGGATCTGATCAATGTGGCTGCGGCGAAGTAGGCGATCCCCTTCATTATGCCACTAGTTGCCCTCTCACCATATCTTTTCATCTCAAAAAACCCATCCACGACCTAGAAAATATCTGGTGGACCAACGTTATGAGAAACAAGATGTCCAAGGTTAAAATTAGAAATCTTGTGCGGTTCCTACAAGAGAACGAGGAATTGATTTCTCCAGACCCAAGCCCAGTATAAATTTTCGTTTCATTTCTCAATACTCCCCACTCACTCATACTCGACACCGAACACCTCCCTCATCATTATAATATTGTATATAGTTACTTTTTATGTGTATTGATGATATTTTATGCCTTTTTATGTGTATATTGATATTTTATGTCTTTTTTGTGTATATTGATTTTTTTGTCTTTTTATGTGTATTTCTTTTATCTTAATAAATACTCCCACGTATATCCTTTCAACCGACAGGGAATCCTAGAGATTCCAAGTTCGGGGATATTCTGTGGCCAAAGAAGAAGAAGTCCATCCATAAAAATTAGTGACTTACTATAACCAATAATTTCAATTTTGGAAATCAATGATATAGATTATAAATTTCATATTATTTAATACTTTCATTTGTTTAATACAGTCAACCGAGGCATTACGTAATTTAGTTATATTTACCAATACGAAAAGAAAGATATTGATTCAATAAATACTGCAGAATTAAATAGTAATATTAATTTACTTATCCTATTTTGTTTCATTATTTTATAAGAATTATAAGTCATTATTTTATAAGAATTATAAGTCATTATTTTTTAAGAATATTAAGAGTGAAAAATAAGAAAATTTTATTTCTAGTTGACAAATTCGAATTACAAAACAAATAATACATTATTTAAACAATTTGATTTTTTTTTAATTCTTCCCATAGTCAGTTTACTTTCTATACTCGTGGAAACTATTACTATTTTTTCAATGAGTCCCGATAGATATTTTTTCAATATTCAAAACACACAAAAAATAAAAAAAATCGTGAAAGTGCTTTCACGTTTAATTATATGCCGCTTAACTTATTGACTAAATTTTTTGACGAAAAAAAATTAATGAAGGCTTTCACCATGAAATTAAACGCAAATGAATTTTATGACAGAACGGATGAGTGAAACAGAATAAAAGATAAAAAAAAATCTTTATTTTCATGAAAGTAATTAAAACAGCGTTAGTTGCTTTTAAAAATTTCAATTTTAATCATAAGTGTTGGTACATGCCATTACTTATTTTAATCAAGGATATATCATTTAATTAAAATGTAAGGTTTGCCATTAAATAAAACTCTTAATGAATCAAAAAATACCTACATTCACATTTTTTATATATACACTGAATTCTGATAATTATGTAAGATTATAATGATGTATTAAAAATGAGTTAATGCAATGGGTCAATTAATTTATTCATATTATTGTAAAAATAATCAAATTGAATGATAAGTAAATTCATAACTATAAATTTGGAAGCTTAATTTAACCGACATGATGATAATTATCCATCGTAATTATGAGTAACACACAATTGTGATAAATTTACTTCTAATTTATTATCAATTAAATTGTCATTCACCCCATTCACTAGATAGATAAATCGACAGAATTTTAAAATTCTTGAAAATAGTGCTAAGAATTCATAAGCAAAAATGATGTATTCAACTCTAATTATTCAATGCATTGCTCTTTTTTTTTCTGAGTATATATATTGTTAAACTTTGTTTATCAATTATTCTGAATATTTATGGTCTTTATATTATTGTGAAAATAAATTTAGATTTTTTAACAGCATTTTTAACATATTTTTAAAACTAGCAGTAATATTTTAGTGTGGATTAAAACCGTAATCATTTTTGTTTGCTTCTAAAATTGAAATATTTTTTTTTCATAAAATATATATTATTGGGTATGAATAGTTTCTTAAAATCGCATTACAAGTGTATCCCTTGAAATAATTTTTTAAGGCATAAATAATTTTTACAAATTGCGCGGTATACATTACCTCACTTTAAAACTTTTGATTTCATTAAGAAACAATTTGAAATTGATCTTATGTTTGAATACTGTATTCAAATGTCGATTCAAGTAAAATGAGATATTTTGCAATATCGTTATGACATTTTGATGCTATTATATAAAGTACTTAATATTGCACGATATCTAATGTGACATGTGCTATGCTGAAACTTCACTCTAACCACATCAACATCAGATCATACTCCTGAACTTTGTTCTGCAACAGTTAGAATGAAAGATTATAAGATTCCCTTCATTTATCCAAGCGTTTTGATATTGAAAACATTGTTACATCTACCATCCGATATTCAATACCTTTTATTAAACCATCTTTAAGAAGCAAATATGATACAATTTACTGTAAAATAACAAACTCTTGATGTGAAAAAGAATCTAAGTGAAAAAGGGGCGATAAACATTGCATATACTGAAATGTCTTTGAAAAGTGACTAATGAAGATAATTAAGATTACTGTTAATCAAAGACCATGCCTTAGTTCCTATGATAGCTTTGCAATTTTCGTTAATAAAGCAGGTATCTTTTATTTTGAACACTAGGGAGATTAATTTCCTGTGCTTCCTTTGGTGAAATGAAATAATTCTGTTACAGGCATACCATAATGTTGTACCTTGGATCACTGTTGTCTCCATAAACAAATGCATTGTCCATACATCTATGGAGACTACATGCATCTCTTCATCATGTAATTTCCATCTTGAGAACAAAAGCCGACCTATAGAAGATGTCTCTTTCTTGTAATGAAATACCTTATGTCCTGTAAGAAAATTAAATTTTGTGTCGAAAGTAGGTGTTTTGTTTAAGTATGAGGTTCGTACCTCATATTGAATTTTTGAAATGCTTCATCTATCCTGCTGTGCATAAAAACAATTAATCAATCCATTAAATCTCTGTAGATAAATTCTACTTCTGTTTGAAACGAAAGCTTATACTGGAAGTTCATAAAATATGAAGAAACAGTAGAACTTAGAAGATAACCAAGCATGAAAATACAGAACAGGCCAAGTAAAGCAATATTCATGATTTATTATGTCTAAGATGCTAATCACAGGCGGTAGAAGGTACATAAGGATTGAAGTTACTGGAACAAAAAGAATATCATCTTTTGAATATTAGAATTATCTGCATGGATGGGGATTTGTGATAGATCAAAAATTTAAAAAAAGAATTGTAGAATATCATCTTTTCAGACTGAAATTTCCCAGTCATATTTGTATTCTTTCTGCCGATGATGAGTAAACGAATATCTACTTAATTTAAGAAAATATCAAGAAATCCGAAAATAATAGATTGGTATTTGGTAAGCTATAATTATATATATATGATATACTACTTAATATTCTACTGAATTTAAGAAACGCTCAAGAGATCTATAAATAATAGATTGGTATTTATTTGGCTATAATAATTAAAAAAAATTCTCTATATTTCACTGACCAATCTAAGTGTAAACCTTGAAATAATAATTCAAAGTTTGATGAACTCTCTTGATCACGATATAATCGTGTCCGAAAGTAAATGTGGAAAAATAATATTCATAGACAATAGCAGCCACGCGTTTCAAAAGTGTTGACGTTTTTTTTTTTTTTTTTTTTTTTAATTCTATAAAACTTTACAACATTTTCAGTACAGTGAACTACTGAATCAGTGGAAAAATGCACGTACATTTAGTTTTATTAGTCAAATATTTGAGCGCTCAGCTGAAAATTCAAATAAAATAATTTTGAAACCTGAATGGATGGGGATTTATGACAAATCAAAAGTTTAAGAAAAAAATTGTCGAATATCATCTTGTGAGGCTGCAATTTCCCAGTCATATTTGGATTCTTTCTACCGATGATGAGTAAAAGAATATATACTTGATTTAAGAAACTATTGAGAGATCCGAAATATAAGAATTCAACATTGTCCTTCTTCAAGAGGACAGATGTGGGAAGAAACCCACGTCCTAATCTGATTTCTGGTCATGGCATTATAGGAAAAACATGCAAACTAAGATGCCACGAGACAATAGATTGTTCTCTGTATAGAACTAATCATACCCATTGGGGATGGCTAAAACAGGAAAAAATGTGAAAAAATAAAATTTTCATAGGAAATGATGAAAAAAGTCAATAAAGCATGGCGATTTCTATGAAAGCAATAATATAAGAATTTTTTTAATCTCTGTTATTACAAATAGGTTGTAAATAAACGTTCGAATCTGAGTGTCAAACAGACGCAAACCCATTTATTATTTAACAATGCAGCTTCTGAATAAATTCCAATTGAAAGTGTCTTTTATCATTCCAAAAATATGCATGCTTGTTTTTAATTATACATTTACACTCAGTGATTTATCGGAGATTCGATGAGTAATGAAAGATGCAAGGCTTATTTTAGGACTAAATTCCGACTCACATGCTAATACTCTTTTATCATCTTTCTGATTTATCTACAATTTACACTTGTCCGAGACATCCAATCCCTTCTTCTCCAAAACCCAAAGATTCTCTTGAGATGGATCAAAACCCATGCTAATGAAGTAGCTGATATTCTCGCAAAAGCAGTCACATCGAAGGTGTTTTAATTGAAGCTCCAAAACCCCGGTGCCCCCCTTAAACAACATCTCCAGGAAATATTTATAAGAAAATGACAAAATGTTTGGGATAGTGGATACACTGGTCGCTCTGCTTATAAAGCCATAAAAATAGTAAAATTGCTACTACTCTCCTGGTCTCTTGGAGAAATCCTCTCTGTCACAAGACATGGTCCAATGTCTTCTTTTCTTCACAGTTTCCATTTATTAGAAAATGACTATTGCTCTTGTAGAGAAGTCGGCGATCCAATCTACTTGGTGACATCCTGCCCTTTTACTCTTTCATTGCACATCCGAAAAGCCTCATCTTCGTGAGGAAGTCTTTGGTACAAAAGAGTCCTTAATAATTCTTCTAACAAAAAAAAAAAAGAATCATAAGCCTGATTTGATTCCTAATCATGCTTATTGATTAGGAATCTAATTGATTTATCAAGGAGAACTATTCCAATAAGATTAAGCCTATCATTTTTTCTGTGCATTATTTAATATACCTCGTATTCTTTTTTATAATATATCCTTAAGCCCTTCAAATACCTAATTTTTATAACTGTTTTATTTTTCATTCATACTTGTTTATCTTGTGCATTCATGTAGTTTTGTTGTACTCCAAATATTTTTCATTCTAGTATTTATTATTTCTTGTTAAGTTATATTTATTCGTATTTTGCCATTTGTTTGTTTCTTTCCAACTGATTGCTGTGTAATTTCTTTTAATAAAGTCCACCTACATCTACACCAAACACCGAAAAGGAGTCACATGAGCTCTAGAAACGGAGATGTGGTGTGGATTTAAGTGTTTACCCTACAGTTTACGACACTTGTTTGATTTTGTTTGTACAGCATATGCTTTACTTCCATATTTTTTTTAGTCATTCTATATAGTATCAGCAATAATCCTCGATTTTTTAAGAAGATAAGGAAGAAAAATTTATAATAAAATATAATTATTTTAGAAAGATTGAAACGAAATAAAAGATTATAAATACTACAAGAATTGGCTTCTGTTTAAATAAGTTTATACTAACATATTCTAAAAAAATTCCATGTCTTTTTCCAGATTTCTAACAGATCTTATTTTGGTGTTTCTGCAAACAACAAATAAAGGATGGCAGCCTGTTATTTTTAGCCTACAGGCTCCATTGTATAAGATGGTAGAATTTGTTTTCAGAATTTCAAACAGATTGTGATTTGTTCCACATTATTGATGTTCTATTTCTCCACAAAATATATTGGATTCCTTTTCCCTTCATGTTGTATTATATATAAAAGTTATTTCGGCTGCAATTTTACTTCCAAAAATCATATTTCTTGTAAGAATCAGAATTTTACTACCGAAAGAATCTCGAATGCTTTTGTTATTTCTTTTTCGCCATTAAAATTTTGAAGCTAGAGGTGAAAAGGCATAAACTACACTAGAATATCTCTGTAAAATATTTTATATATTAATTAATATTTTTAATCAAAAACTTGTCAATTTATATTGATATAAATATCTATTAATATTTTACAAATATTCTTTTTTTCGATGAATAGATACTTAAGTTCTAATATTCATTATATATAATATTTAACATTTAACAGAAAATATTTGTAACGAGTTTGCATTACAAAAATGATATTCTACTTCACTCTTAATATTGCAAGCGGCATAAGTAATTAGGCATTTTGCATTTAACATTAATCAAATACTTGTTTATTCATGGTAATATGAAGTTGTATTAAATTATTCAATAGTACAGAAAAATATTATTATGGTTAAAAAGCTATTTTTCTTTGCAGTTTTGCATTATCTGCAAAGGAAACTGTCATTTCTGAAATCATTGCCGAAACTGTTGACTAATTAATCAGTATTAAGTATTACTATTAATGATGCATTAAATTTTAATAGCTTGGATTTTAGAGTATTTCTAGAAACAATCTCAAAATTAAAATGACTTTTCTTAAATACTGATTTTCCAAACTACACTTCTTAGGGAAATATGTATCTTTATTTCAGAGTTTGAATAGTTGTTTTAATGTACTTGTATTAATGTTTCGGTTCTTCTATGATTTCCCTCTTGTTAATATATATATTCAATTTACAGTTCTTATATTTTTCTTTTTTGCAGTATATGTCTTTTTTGGACGAATTTTTGACCTCATCGAGTTGATGACGAAATTACAGATGCGAAAACTTCTGGATACGAGAGAATATGTGATTATTTACATAGATTTAGAAGCTTACTCTGAGTCCGCATCATACAGGTACTTCTGGCGTAAGTAACGCAAATACTAAATAAAAAAAAATTCTCGTTTTGATAGTAATCGAATGTAAATAAAAAGAAAGTCCGCCAAAATAGTACCCAGCCTTCCCCGGTTCATACTTAGAAGTCAATTATTTTACGTTAAAACAAAAATATTTCTGCTGTCCTACAAATATCCTTTCAATGAGCAAACAATTCTAATTTACCCCTTGAAGCATCTTCATATTAATAATAATTCAATTTTTTCAAGACTTAACCTCTGGTTTGGATTACAATTTCAGATTCTCCAGATTAAATTTACTAGACTTCATTTGAATTTTCCTACTTCAAACAGGGGAGTCTTAGATTAAAATATAGGTTCCTAATTCTAAATGAATGCTGCATATTTCGTTATATCTCAGAACACAGAAGAAGGATTATAATATTCTATCTTTAGGTTGAACTTCCTTGTAAAAAAAAATAAAATGTTTTCAAATGCTTTGTTTCAAAATTAAAGTAATATTTTATAATTTTAATTGATTATTAAACTCTTTTTTAAAATGATTGAAATGGGATGCATGAAAATTTTGATGACAATCAATAAAACAACAATTGTAACTCCATTATATAAAACTGTAGCCATTTCCATTCAATAGCTCCAAAAGTATACAGTTAAAGTGCAATTTAAATATGAGTTGTCTCTATCTCTAATGTATATTTAATTTTATATACAAATTTAATTATATGATATTTTTTAGGAAATTAAATTTTATCTATTTTAAGCCGTTTTTCTCTGTAATGAAACTTTATATCTGAACAGAAATTTGTTTGATAGCTTAGAACCTTTCAAATGTACTTAGAAATTCTTTTTTTTTTCAAAACGACAAATAGAATGAGATTTTCAAATGATAAACAAACTTCATTCTATCAAATACGCCATTGACTTTTAGCCTAGCTTATTTAACAGGAAACTGGATGCAACTATTACCCTTTTAAGAAACGGCCACCCTGGACTGGTACAAGCACTTGTTGAAAGAATTCACACTTCGATATGCAATTTGAAAATATCTGTGTCAGTTCTGCTCATGCTAATATAAATTTCACGCATTTATATGCTCATGTATACATTCATAAATGCTTACGTTATATATATAATTGTCTATGTACTGCCAACTAAGGTTGTCATGGACAATAATTCGAGTTCAAATTTTCGGAGTAACTTACCCAGAATTACTTGTTAGAAACATTACATTCTTTTCATACTTTGTAATATAATTATTTGAATACATTCATTTAAACTATTTTGAAGAAATTTCTAACATTAGTTTAAAAGATTATAATTTCTTTTCAAACATATTTTTATTCAAAGTTTATTTGACGTCAAAATCTTGGTTAAGACTATTTTATAATATTCTTATTGTCATCTATTAAGCATCTCAGCATCTTTCCAAGACCAAAACCTTTCTGAAGGGTGAGATATAACCAAAAAATTCGAATTCTTAAATGAACATTTTTCTTTTAATAATATCTATGGGAAATCCTCATCTAATGAATAAACATTCTCATTATTTTTTCGCCAAATTACAACTGAAGTTCGCCTATCCACATTTTATATATAATTAATTAAGACATTTATGTTTATCCATGAATTAATTTTTGCCAATATCAACGGAAAGTCTTAATACACGCAGAAAAATTTCTAAGCTTATCTCTAAAGGCAATCTAAATATGTATTATTTCATTCGTGAATTACAACGGGTCTGCTATTAAATGGACAGGGATAGAACACAGGGGGAGTGTTTTAATTCAAGATCCAGACTTAAAGCGAGTCACAGGGGCATTAGTTTGACAAGTTTGTAAAAGGAATGTAATTAAAGGAAGGCATTGGGGAATCGAGAGCGATTTAAGGTATTCGACATTCATAAGAATTGGAACAACTCGAAGAATTTTATTAAAAGTCGTAGCATCAACGTTGTCTGATGTCTTAGAATTATTTTCCGCCACTTGAACTGTAAACAACTTAAATCATTCATCCTAAGGGATTTATCAAATCACAGATCAAAGATATTTACTACTCAAAGATATTTAACAGTGACTTTTAGATTTAATTAAATAATTAACCAAAAATATTAGCTTAAGTTAGCGTATCTCAATGTATAAAACTTATAGTCTGTGTATTTTTGAAACCATTTATCTCTATAACGGTTGATATATTCAAACAAAATTTTAGTGTGCACTATCCAAGATTTTTCTTGTCCTTTTTAAAATTCTCATCATCTGTGTCGGCGTTTGGTTGGCGAAAATAAGTCTAGATTCTATCAAAGATTCTTTGTATATGTGAACTAAGAACAATTTTGAAAATAATATGTTATTTCAGAAGCAATTCTAGATATTTAACAAATATCCGAATTAATTTTAGTTTTCCAAATAGCACTCACTCAATTTCAAAGAAAAGATAACTTATGTGCCAGGCTTGCTGGTTTTCATTAATGTCAAGTCCCTTGAGTACTTACTTCCAAGGTTTGTTGTTGACATTTTGTTACTATTGCTTGGCAAAATTGACCTTCAATTCGATCAAAGATATTTTGGGTAAATGAACTTGTAGCAATTTCGAAAACCAAATGTTAATTCGGATGTCATTTTGATCATCTGATGAAAGGTCAAAATTGATTCTCCCTCTCCTAATAGCATTCAATCGGATTCAAAAAAGGGTAAAAAAGTCTCAAAAACCTCTCTGCTTAGACACAATATAGCAAGTCGTTGTTTAATTCGTCACCTCAAATTCATTCATTGACATGCCATTATTGATTATTTTATGTCAGATTTCTCAAGATATGTCCAACTATCTACCAGAGAAATTTCATAGCAGATCTGAAAGTGACTAAATCTAAATCCATGCTGAAGAGTATTTCTAGAACCACAGTCTAGATGATTTCATTTTAGGTCTCTTTATTCACGAGAATGTATGCAAATATAGCACTAATATGGGTTTAAAATTTATTGATTGAAAAATAAAAATCATTACAAAAATTTTCACCATTGTTAAAAGACTAATTAAATTAAACTATTCCGATTTATTTCTTTGAAAATAATTGTTAAACAAAATTATTCTTTTTTTCATAAGCCCTTTTATTTTTATTATCATATATATATATATATATATATATATATATATATATATATATATATATATATATATATATATATATATATATATATATAATTTGAATTCTATTATACAACATATTATCTATTACATTCTATTTTGTCAGGAAAGTTTTATGAACAAATATTCTGAATTGTTAACTGTTACAAAATTCTGAATTGTTCAATTATCCTAAACTGTAAATTTCAATAAATTTTGAATTCAAAAAATTTAATGATTCTAAAATCTAAGTGAATAATAAAAGATTTTTTTAAAATATATTTTCATCAAAAATCGCAAACTATTTATTAAGATTCATTATTCTTAAAATATCAAATCATATAAAAATTAGAAAAATGTATTAACTAAAATATTTTTTTTTTCTTTTCTTCGCAATCATTGAGTTAAAATAGAGCACAAATTGAATCGAATTTCAAATTTTTATAGAAAGTGAATGCATTTTCTTTTGTGTGAAATCTGCTTCTTAAACTTTTGTAACAATTTTGTCGAGTTAGGAACAAAATGTTTGAAAAAAAAATGACACAACATTTTTATCATTTCCTTAATACATATATCAGCACTGCACTATATTCTTATATATAAACTTTCCATTCTGTACATTTTCTCTATACTAAGTTTTTCAATACATTGTCTCTTTTTCGATGCCAGTTTATTGAGCAGCTTTATCAATTTCCGACCGATATCTCTCCAAATGCTTTTTAACCAGCCCTCTGGCATTATGTTCATAGATTGGAAAATCCTTTCCCATGATTCCTCCGAGTCCTTTCTTCCTTACATAGCATTTGTCTTTTTTTACCTCATCTTGAAAGAAAAATATTTGAGGCATTGTTGTCCTGGGACCTTTCTGGCGCTTGAAAAGTTTGTCCTGTTCGCTTCGATGAATCTTCTGGGATTTCTTTAGACTTTTTTTGGTCATTTCTTTTGGATCAACTATAGTTGAAGTTTTCTGCAGAGCTTTGAGTTTAGTTAGCTTTTGGAAGTTGAAAGATGAACGGATAAGTTAGAAAGAAAATGCAAATATGGATTTTAAACTTATTTTCTGAATTTTTTTTCATAGTTAAATATTGCTAACAGCAATTTCATAGAAATGTTGAAAGGCTTACTAATTTCAAATATTCTAACTAATTTTCTTTAAAAATTTTTTTAAATAACAACTCTTTCTTCTTTTGGCATATATTATTACTTTAGTGTTCACTTATTTCTGTATTTTTATGTGTATATAAGTGTGTGTGTTTGCGTGTGCCAGGCATTATCCTTAATCAACAGTAATTTTATGAAATAATTGCAATAAATAACCAAATATTCTATATTTTTAATGTATATATATATATATATATATATTAAAAGTATATATATATATATATATATTAAAAGTGTATATATATATATATATATATATATATATATATATATATATACTTTTAAGGTAACGTATATATAATCAAGTATATCTACTAACTTATACAATTATATATTTAAAATGATTCCGGCATTTAAAATAACAAATATTGTAAGTAATTGTCCTCGGTTTCTCCAACCTACTTTTCAAAAAAGACTTTTTAATTAAGTTTATATTCATTGTTTTTGAGTTTCAAGTCAATGTAAAAGAATCTGGAATTTTAGAAAATTAATATCAAATTATATTCAGCGTTGCTTTTCTGAATTTACTTATACTTAAGGATATATTTTATTATATTTTACTCAAATGTAAAGATTATATTTTATTCATTTTTACTGAAAATGCTTTCTTTTTTCAACATAATAAAACATTTTTTTTTATCTTAGTATTAATAGTTTAATTTTTTTCATGGCGTTTTGCAATAAAGAAGCATGTTTTTTGGCTGAAAATAAATATTGCAAACATAGACAAAATATTTTAATCAAAATGTTAGAAACTGGCTAATAATATTAAGTATCGCCTTTCTTTTATGCCAGACGCCTATTTCATGATATTTTGTTTATTCCATATTAAAAAATGAATAGTTTACTGCAAATTTTCAGTTTTTCAGCTTTTACTTAAAATCTGATTTCTTCTGTTTTAGAACACTCAGGGTAATTCAAAAATTAATTCAATGTACCTGAGAATATTTTCTTATTTAAAATATCTAATTTTATAAAGTGTTCATTATTCAAAACTATCTTTAATAAATTATGATATCAAAACAGCAATCATCTAACAGCAGAATTCGATGTGATTTAAGATGCAATATTTAAACAAGAATATTTAAAATTAGTACTTATTAAGTCACATTTAACTGAAATGTATATTTATAAAGTAATAATCATTCAGTAATAAACTTCAGTTTTTATCTGCAATTTCTTGTTTTTTCTCCATCAATGCACAGAAATTCCAATACATTATTATATTTTTATATGGCTAAAATAGGTCATTGTTTGAAAAACCAGTGTGAGTGATCTCAACCTAAGCATTCTCACGTACTCTTTAATAAATAAATTATTCCCCACCTTCCTCCGTATAAAATTGTGGACCTCGGGCATAAAACATAGCCATCATGTGATAAGTTTTTAAATTCCTGGAATCACACACATGAGTGTTTTATGCTTCGTAATATGGTAAAGAAAACTAAATTTTAACATTTTTTTTCTTTGAAAGATGGAAATCAAAATTTGATACAGAACATTAGTAAAATTAATTATTAAATCATCATTAATTACTAAATTTCATTCGTTTAAAATCGTTAATACTTTCAAATGCATACAAAACTTTAGACTGATATACAGTAAGCCCTTTCAAGATTTTATTATAAAATTTGATAAACAGCTACATTTCAAATATTAAATTTTGTACCAAATTTAATTTATCTTGCTTAGTCCAGTTGGAAGTTTCTACTAGAAACAGCCAAAGAATAGATGGATGGATTTCGTTTAGAATTTGACAAACATCTAAACATTTAATTACTATACAAACCAAATTTTATCCTCGCTAACTTATTTTTATCAGCGAGATTTTATCAGCATTTTTTGTGTTTATTGTGCTCACTGACATACAGAGATAGACATCATTTCAGTCTTTTGAATTCTAGGAATAGGTGATTTCATCAAAATTTCAAATTCGAATGTTTTGAAGATCATATTATTATTATTATTTTTTTGTATACATTGTACACCAAAAGATGTAAAAAAAATTAATCATTATCTTGAAAGTCACTTTTAAAGAAACTGAAGCTGTTTTCATCTGAACTTCTTCTTTTAAACTACATCTGTCTAATTTCATTATATCAAAAATTAAATATTTATATGGAAATATTTCCAAAATATTTCAACAATATCTCTTAAAATTATATATTCAAAGATAAATTTTTTATCTCCATATTTTCTACGTTCAATAAAAAAAATTATTCTTGCAAAATAGTTTATTTTTCTTCTTAATTCCATGTGCTAATTTACTACTAATATATAACCTATTTAACTATAACGGGAAGCGTGGGTTGTGAAAACTATTCAGGACTAGTTATATTTATTTTAATGATAAATTATGCATATGCATATTTTAAATCATTTTAAAAACACGTTATCAGATAATTCTCCTTTCCTAGCTTGTGTACAATGCTTTGTCTATTGAAAATTTCCTTTTAACCAGAAAGCCAGTTTACTTTTTTTCAAAGCAAAATGTTCTCAATATTTATCATTCAAGTTCCTTTGCTTCTGTAAAAAAAAAGAAATCTGAAGTTTAAAATTTGTTTAAGCTTTTTGCTTCAAAAGTACGTTTACATAGCTTTAGGAAAGATTACTGATTCAGAAAGTAGCTTTATGTCAATGTTAAAAGCCTTCTGAATTTCCTCATTCTAACTTGTTTTCATCGCACAGCATTTTTATTTTTTCGTCGATGTGTGCGTTGTTCCTGAGATCTTTTTGCATAAAGATGAAGTCTATTGATTTTATGTGAATTTAATCTTCGTTCACATTTTCAGTTAAAATTATTTTCAAAGTCTCAACATCTGCTTATTTTCCATTCCATCTTCCACTCTTCAATCGCTAAAAACGCTGTCTATAAGGATGTAAACAAAAATACATTTTATAATCACATTTTCCATAAGATTTTAAAGAGAATATGCTTATAAACATGAATACTGTTCTGAGTAAACATGAATACTTCTGAAAATTCTAACACTATTAAACTTTTTATTTTTTATAAAAATATTACTTTGCGATATAATTTTTTCCGGTTTCATCTTTGATCCTTAAATATTACCGATTTCCTTGCTTAATTTTAAGTAGGAATATGATATTAATTATTATTGGTAGAATTAATTATATATAAAATTCAGGGTAAGAGCAATCTTCACAAATTTGAAATATTCTTTTCAATTTTTTCGAATTACAACAAAGAATTCAACAATGAATGTTTAACAATGAAACTGTGCATATAAAATTAAATTGGATCTAGTAATGAATAAGATTAATTTTAACATTAATCGACCTATACAATTGTCCTCGAATCGTCCATTGTCCTCTCTGGATCTAGTAATGAATAAGATTAATTTTAACATTAATCGGCCTCTACAATTGTCCTCGAATCGTCCATTGTCCTCTCTGGATCTAGTAATGAATAGGATTAATTTTAACATTAATCTGCCTCTACAATTGTCCTCGAATCGTACATTGCCCTCTCTCCGAGTAGGATGGTCTTATTAGCAAAAAAAATCTTTAACTAGTTGAGCGTTTTGATTGTGCATACCAAAAAAATCGAAGATCGAAAATTTTAAATATCAATTTCTTGTTGCCCTCAGAACATATTGGAAAGTTTAGAATTTCAATGTACGTGAGTAAGTAAACTTTTTATGCTTGCCATTTTTGTTGCTACAGATTTACTTAAGATTATCCTATGGACGCAATCTAAAAGGCATGAACAATCACACCGGATCTGTCAGATTCAAACCGGATATTGTTCTTTGCATTTCACATGTAATTAATAAAAATTAAATAGCCTTGAATCGAAACAAAGTATGTTCCTTTGAATGCTTTTACTAAAAAAATGGATGAATAACTAAGATTAAAAGTTAATATTTGATAAAATCTCTTAAGAATTTTTTCACACATAAGTTTCACTACTTATTTTTTTAAACTATTTGAATCAATTTCCAATACATGAGAAGTAAATAAATCATTTTGTGTCATAGTTGATCATGGTCTTGGTCATTGTTTGTCTGTCTAATTGGCATTTATATAAAGCAAAGTAGCCATGTTTCAGATATACATATTGTCTATAATATTTAGAAAACTATTAAATTAATTTAATGGACCTAGAATCGCCTATCAGGAGAGAACAATAGAATGTACAAATAATTAATAGATGTTCTGAATAAAACATGTTTAAAACTCTGAACAACAACATACTATAGATGTGAGAAAAAAGTATTTTTTCATTAATGGAGCCCCATCAAAATGCGCCAAATCTTTATGCCAACATTTAATTTGTCGTCAGTGCAATTCTACGTTGACACAACACATAGTAGCACCAGCATCGAGGTTGGTGGCAATTGCGTTTTCTTTTGCGAAATCGTTTCGAAAAAAACTAAATTTCAAGGCGAATCTGCCACACAACTACAATCATTGGAACAACCGAAACGTTGAAATTATAGTTATAAGATTGGATAGGATAATGTGCACTAATTTCACGTATAATAATATCAGAAAAGAAAGTAAAATAGGACAAAGGAAAAGTTCTTCCGATTTTTGTTTATAGATATCCGACAGATCCAAATTTCCCCTTCAGATCCCAAATGCATTCAGTGAAGGTTACTTCTCCACTAAATACTGAATCTATTAAGAGTATTATTTTTTGCATACATAGTTTACAAATGATGGTTAGCCTATGCCCTTAGTTTCCCAAGGTGTACATCAAAGCCTTATAGGGCAATGTCCTCAAATGGGCAAATCACTTAGATGTTCCTATGAATGACTCTTCAACTCTCTGACGGTTCTGTGAAACTTGTTGTGAGCAATAGGTGGACGGCCTCCAGTTGGTCATTTTGGTGTCTCACGTAGTCTGTTGTTGTCATTTTATTAGAGGGAGCTGCATCACACTGGCTTGTAAAAAGGTCTACATGGTTTAGCTAGGCCGGGTTAGGGCTTTATATGCATTAGATAGCAATCAATAAGTCTAAATTCAACCGGCAATTCAACATATAAGCCACAGAAATATATGGATACTTAGATGTTGTGGATAAGTTCATTTATGTAGATTGACTCTGTAGAAAATTTTTAAATGGGAAAGAAGAGGAATCGCAACTATTTGGAATTTATAATTATTTTTTCTTCTTGACACAGTTTAAACTATGCTTTAGAAGAAGACGCTTTAGGAAAGTTTGATTTCAAATGCTTTAATTGCATTTATTTATGAATTCTACATACAGACTTTCCGTTACATTTGCATTTTCTTTTCATAAACATTTGAATTTATATGAATGAATAGTAGTAAGATATGTTCAGTGGTGAAGCAAGACATTTCTGTTCTATAAAGACTGAATATACGAAATGTATTATCTTCCTATAGGTATGGATATGCGTCAGCACTTGGTTGATGTGGCCATCAAAGCTGCCGGCTCTTTACTAGTCATTGTTCCTACGCCTCCTCAAGACAAAGGATACTCGGAATTCGTGGAAAACGTCAGGCAATACAACTTCAAAGAACCTTTCAATTTTCCAAACAAGCTGCCATATCCTAAAGTAAGCCAAAATTCTTTCTTTTTTTACAGTCTTTTCATAGCATTACTCGCGTTTGTTGGCGTTGGCTAAGGACGTACATTACGTCAAGGGCCTACAGAATAGTGTATAAAACAAAGCAGGTCTCCGAGGTGAGAAACAAAGATTTGAAGCCAAGAATGGCCCTCAATTCTAGAAAAGTATTAGTTAAATTGCAAAAGAATCTAGCATTTACTTACATAAATATTGTAAGAAAAATTTCTAATTGTGGAAGCCAATAAAGAACGGCTCTAAGTGTGTTAAAATGTGACATATTTGTTCACGGCTGGTTAACAATTGTTTAACTAAAATTAAACTACTCAACAGTAAATTTGAAAGAATATATCTAGGAGAAATTAAATTCTTGTCAAGCTTTATTCAGAAATGAAATAAAAATGTTCTAATCCAGCTGCTATAAGAAAACGAAAAATAGTTTTCAAGTTAAGCATCTAATCTGCATATCGAGGCAGACGAGCTCTAAAAGACGCATTAGCCTAAATATCCAGAGAGATTGGCACTACAATATAATGAGATAAATTAGTTTCAGAATCTCTAAATGCTTTATCACTATGATTATGCTTGCACGTCATTTTCATAAGACTTTGCGACAAAATTGATGATTACTACTGAAGCGTGTGTAATACTTGATCAAAAAAAATTTAAGAATTTGTAATTGTTGATATATTCTTGAAGTATATCATGGATCATTAATAATATTATTGCAGTTACAGTTTCACACAGAAAAATATTTCAATCTAAAATGTTAATATAGGATCTAAAATGTTAAATATTCGATTTCATGAGAAAATATAATTTTTTTAATTTAATATTTCAATGTTTGAACAGTTTCCTTTATAAGATTGTTTAATTTTATTTCTAAGATCAGGTTTTCTGAAGTTATACTGATATTCATATAAGTATCTTTTAATGCTATTTTACATTTTTGAAAACTATTTTTTCATATTCTTGTCTTTGGTAGAATTTTCCAACGAAGCACTTCGTAAATTAAAATTTAATTCATACGCTTTGCTCAAATTCAGTATGGAAATTTCTCAATATATTTTGAAATTCTTGAACCAGAGAATAAGTTTCATCTAGAAATATTCTCTAATAAGTTTAATGCTTTACATTGCAAAAAAAATTTAAAGTTCCTTGTTATCTATGAGTTGAACCTCAATACTTAAAGAGGGGATAGGAATACAGCTTATTTTCTACTTCAGGAACTAAGTAAAATATTTCTTAAACTATCTGCAAAATTCTAAGCAAATCATTTGACAAACCACTAAATACATGGCCCAGTCACATTAATGTGACCACCTGTCAAAGTCCAGAATAACTACCTTTCACAGAGCGGGCAGCTTCGAGAGGTGCAGGAAGAGAGTCAGTTAGGTTCCTAAACGTGTACACTGGGATGCTGTGCCAGGCAAACTCCAGTGCCGTAGCCAACTGCGCTAGGTTACGCGGATGAGGATCCATGGCGTGAATAACCCGATCGAGGTGGTCCCTCATTCGATCGGGTTCTATTCCGGGGAATTTGTTGGTCAAAGGAGTAGGATAAACTCATTCTGGTGCTTTTCGATCAACACGCACGTACGTTGCGAGCTTTGTGACACGTCGCATTGTCCTACTGTTAGATGCCATCATCCTGAGAAAAACCAATTCGCATTTAGGGGTGGACATGGTCTGCAAGACTAGATAAATACTTGAATTGATCCATCGTACCTTCCACAATGATGAGTGCAACCAGAGAATACCACGAAAACATTCTCCAAACCATAATGTTCCCTCCTCCAGCTTGGACTCTTCCTGTTATTGTTGTAGGGTGTTGGCTTTCAGACGTTTCACGCCATATATGGCAATGTCCATCTGTCCGATGGAGCATAAAACGTGATTCATCCGAAAAAGCCGCCAGTCTCCACTCAGTGGAAGTCCAGTTGCGGTACTGGCGTGCAAATTCGAGCCTCGGTTGCTGATGGACAGCGGTCAGCATAAGGGCATTTACCAGGCGTCTGCTGCGGAGGCCCATACGCAGCAACGTTCGCTGAACCGTAGTTGTGGATGCACTGTTGGTAGCCCCTTGGTTCACCTCTGCCATCTATGACTCGTGGTGCATAGGGATTGCAATACCGGACCAAAATTTCAATACCGGTATTCGGTAATTTTTAAATCTTAATACCGGGATACCGGTATTAGAAATTTTAGAAAAAGAAAGAAAACACAGGCGTTTCTTTGTTTTACTTGCCAGTTTTATAAGAGAGTGTAAATATCACAAAAAAATAATTTGTAACTTATAAATTATAACAGTATATAAAGAATCACAAAAAAGTAAAGGAACATCTTATTTATTTAAATCACAAAAAAAGTGTAAATATCACTATTCAGTCAATTGTACTATTACAAATTTTTGAAATGTGATTCTTAAAAAACATGATGCATCAATTGTACTGTCATTATGCATGAAAAGTAATTTTATGTACAAATTACCAGCTGTCGAAAACGCTCTTTCGGCATCTCCGCTAGTTGGTGATACTGCTAGCAATGCGCGATATACTTTTTCCAAGTATTTACCTCTAAATCCCTCATTTTCAAATAAATCATTTTCTCGTCGGATGATTTTGGATATAGGTGATTTCTGAATTGTATTATGATTCATTGAATTTTTTTTTTATTTATCACTAATTCTAATTTTTGTTCAAGAGACAATTCCTTTTCACTATCGACATTAGTGTCATCATAATCTTCGATAACTGAACCGAATTCTTCTGAATGCGGATACGTTTGTGGGTAAAAAATTAAAAAAAAAATTACTATAAACTTAATCATATTTGAATTGATTGTTTTCTATTCTTCTTTTTCATTTTCATTTTTAAAATCATTATAATTATGTAAATACCATAAAACATTTTCTATTTCGGTATGCCTTTCACAAAAATAATTTGTAACTTATAAATTATAACAGTATATAATCACAAAAAAGTAAGGAACAACTTATTTATTTAAATCACAAAAAAAGTGTTAATATCACTATTCAATCTGTGGTACTATTACAAATTTTTGAAATGTGATCTTACAAAACATAATGCATCCATTGTACTGTCATTAAGCCTGAAAAGTAATTTTGTGTAAAAATCACCAGCTTCGAAACCACTCTTTCGGCATCTACGTTAGTTGATGGTACTGTTAGCAATGCGCGATATACTTTTTCCAAGTATTTACCTCTAAATCCCTCATCTTCAAATAAATGAATTTCCCATCGGATGGTTTAGGATGTAGCTGATTTCTGTATTGTATTTTGGTTCGTTGAATTTTTTTTTTATTTATCGATAATTCTAATTTTTGTTCAAGAGACAATTCCTTTTCACTATCGACATTACTGTCATCAAAATCTTCGATAACTGAACCGAATTCTTCTGAATGTGGATAGATTTGTTGGTAAAAATTTTTTTTAAAAATTTACTATAAACTTAATCAGATTTGAATTGGTTATTTTCTTTTCTTCTTTTTCATTTTCATTTTTAAAATCATTGTAATTATGTAAATACCATAAGACATTTTCTATTTCCGTATGCCTTTCTTCTGTACGATTTTTCAATGTAATATATAATTCTTCAGATAGTGATGTGTGCTGTTCTTTCATGACTGCAACATGAAATTTATTGTTGCATTAGCTGTTAATAAATTAAAATCTCTCTGACATAATACCTCTATAGTCAGTTTTATTGGAAGTAGAGCTGATATAGTTCTGAATATTAAGTCGAATTCACTCTCTGAAAAATTAATTTACAGGTTTAAGTCGATTATTGCTTTTTGGATTGGATTTCTAAATTTCAAAAATCGTTCCATATTAGGAGTAAACTGTTCCAACGTGTCTTAGAATCTATTAACATATATTCAGTTTTATTTTCAGTTAGTATATATTTTGGTAATATGGCATTTTTTGTAGGGGAACGTTTAAATACTTAACAATTTTTCGAACTTTATAAATTATAGAAAGCAATTCTTGATGGGTTAATATTTCATCCTCATTAGTAATATCTTCTTCAACAATTACATTGTCATTATCTTCATTGTCAATATTACTCTCACTCTTACTCTCTTCAATGTTGGAATCCGAAGTTTCTATATCCACAGTATTTGGATTCTTCTGTTCTTTCTTTCTTTCTTTCTTTTTTTTTTTTTTTTTTTTTGTATTATACATCTATTACTCCTTACTGATTTCCATGAGCATAGCACAATTGCTGATTTGCACCAATCAACTTTCCAACTTTTTTCATAACTGTTGCTCCATTAGTTGTTATGGATACAATATCATCGTTCAGTTTTAATCCATGTTTCGCTAATTTAGATTTAAGCAATTAATTAAGCCATTCATTAGCTAATTCATTTCGCCCGTTAGGGAGACATGAAAACAAAAACGTATACTATTTTGCTATGTAGGCGATCCCTGAACATACAGTGGAGACAATTTAAAAAATTTCTAGTAAATACCGAAAAACCGGTATTTAAACTTGTGAATACCGGTATTACAAAATTGTAGAAATGGCTCAAAATACCGGTATTCGGTATCCCGCGGTATACCGGTATTGCAATCCCTAGTGGTGCACTACATTTGCCAAGTGGCTTATTTTGGAAAGTGCCATTTTGCCATGCACGGTATACTTTTACCACTGCAGCCCGCGAACAGTTTACAAAACTAGCCGTTTCGGAAATACTTCCACCCTTGGACCGAAAGCCAATAATTATACCTTTTTAAACGTCAGATAAATCGCTCTTGTTCTGCATGATGCAAGAACTGAAATGTTTTCCGAATGTCTACAATACATATTATATATCCGCCAAATTTGCTGATAGCATGTGCCCTCTGTGATTGGTTATTTAATGTTTACTTCAAAAGTAAGTAGTCGTCGCATTAGCATGACTGGACTGTGTAGAAAGGTTTTTGTTTGATACCTCTTTTTAGACAAAACATCTATTTTTTTTTTCAATTTAACTGATATATATTGGTTTCATTTATGTTTTTTCATTCTTTTTTAAGCAAAACTTGAAAGATATAACTAATTTGAAGTGTTTTTTTTAATCCATTCTGAACGTAATAGCAAACAGATATCCGAACTTTTAAAATAACGAACGTCACATTTCTGACATTTATTTTCAAGCTATACCGTGATATATAACTTTAACACTCTTGTACATCCTTAAACAACCTGTTGAAAATATTAATACTTCCATTGATACGAAATGCATTTTTTACATTTATAATGATTTTATTAAGTGCTTATATTAATAAGATTTTTAAAATATCATTTTTAATGTATTTAGATTTTTTTATATAGATAAATTAAATATCAAGAGGAGAGAAATTATAGAGAATAAAGAATGTTATGAATGCCCAATATTGTGTAACATAGTCAATAACAAAATATTTTAATTGTATGCGATATCAGCTTAAAGACAAATTTCCATTGGCAAAATATTTGGTGTTAGAACAATAAATGTAATTTTGTACTAAATTTAAAAATATTGAATTCCTTCAAACTACATGAGAATCTGCTCGCAACGTAATCATTTGTAGATATATAACTGTTCACATAAAAAGAAATCAATTTATTCATTAATATTATTATAACGTGTTATTTGCATTTGATAATATGTCCAAGGCTATTTGAGAGTCTAAAAACGCGTTTAAATCAAGGTTAAATTATGAAGCAATAAAGAAAATATTACAATCATTCAAAATTTAAAATAAATTAATTATAATATAAAATCATTCAAAAGTCAAGATAAAAAAATAAATTCATTTATTAATATCATTGGAACGTGTTAATCGCATTAATAATATGTCCAAGGTTATTAGCGAAGTTAAAAAAATGATATGTGTTTAAATCAAGATTAAATCCTATCAAAGATATTAAAATCATACAAAATTAAAAAAGAATCAATTATAATATAAAATCATTTTAAAAAATCAAACAAAATTTAAAACAAAAAATCAATGTATTTATTAATATTACTATAACATTATTTACATTGAGAATATGTCCAAAGTTATTAGTGAGACTAAAAAACAGACAATCATCTACAATTATCAGCTATGTTAAATCATGAAACATTGAAAAATATGAAAATTATGCAAAATTCAAAATGCTCTAATTAAAATCAAAACTGACAAAACAATATCTTCCACTAGACAACTCAGACTCAAATTTTAATGTTTCATTTTTACATGACACTAACTTTAGTTCCGTTAGAAATCATTACTTTCTTTCAGGCGCGTTGCACATATAGCATTTGACAAGACAGCGGAACTAACTGACAGACTTTCGGAGACAATTCCAACATTTTCACGTTTTATGAACTTTCTCTTTTTACAGCCAACAAAAAGACACGTCGCCTCTGAAGCAGTCTTAAAAAAGGGGGAGTCATGCAGTAAAATAAACAGAGAGATTTGAGAGAGTAATTCTATGAGACGACTTCATGTTTGCGCTGAAGACATCGACTTGACAAAAAAAGAAAGTTTAAGAGCTGAGAAATGATACGTTTTGCCCTCGCAAACAGCCTCTTGAAGTTAAAATGAGTTGACAAAACGGGAAGTTTACAAATGACGTTCCTTCTTAAAGGTTTTCTGAGTCAATGTCGATAAGAAAAAGCAAACGATTTATTTTAAAATGGGGGTATTTCCTGGGAGAACAGTGAATGACTTCTGATTTTATCTGTGAAAGAAGTTGGCACACCCCTAAAATGAATTATAGCTGAAGTCGAAACGAGCTGAAGCATTGTTCCTAGTTTTTCAATCCGTTTCAGTTTTCAATAAAAATAAAATTCATTTCATTCATTTGGTGACGAATTAATCTTTTCTGTACTAATATCAAAGATGAGGATGTGTACATCTGTCTATCTGTATGGTCGTTGGTTCTTTATAGACCAAATAACATAAAGCCATCAATATTGGCGCAGATATAATTTAATAGATGGAAATGCGCATATTGGGATTTTTTTTGTTGATGTTAATGCTGCAATTGGAAATTTAATTCGTTGCATAGAAAACATAATTTTGATGTTTTTCCGCAAAATCTGTGGAAAATAATAATGCATGCCACCGGTTTTTACACATCTCAAAAGTTAAAAACTTGTTGATTTGATAATAACAGTTTAATTATAAAGCACACCTTAATAAATATAGGATTTTTTTTAAATATACTTTTAAATAATTTTCAACAATATATTTCATTGGTGAATAAAATTTCAAACTTTTTTCATTATTCTGTTTAATTTTTAATTTCGCGATTTCCTTCAATTTTTGAAACTTTAATAGCTCCTTTTAAATATATGTGTAATTTAAAAGCAGAATAAGCGAGGAAAAGCAGTACTGCGAATGTTAGAAAACTGAATATTCCAACAATTACGTTTTATAATACTTCTATGGTATGGTAGGATTTTATTCGTTATGAATAATTCATATGTATAATAGACAGAACAAGCTTAAGACTGTTAAATATCACAACTTTCATGTTTGTCACAATTTGATAATTAAAAATATTTTGTTAAAGAAAATTGAACGAAGTAATAGCTAAATGGGACTAGCTAATAATAAAATCTAATGGGCGAATATAAATTGGACTTTAACAAAGCGAGCCACTGAACTAGAACATTAAAATGGGATCAGCATATATTTTAAAGCGTGGGTACTATTTCATGGCTTTAAGGTTCAAAAATAATCTTCCCTTTTATGTATTTTTATTTCGTCGCTTAATAACTAACAATACCTATCTCCATTTTTCTTATTTTTACAAAAGGAAGAAAAAACAATTTTTCGCAATCTTTAAAGAATATTTCTTTTCTTTTTCTTCTTCGTATTTAGTATTAACAGCAGATTGATTTTCCTCACTATATGTAGAAAAAAACAACAACACGGAGTCATGCGTTGTTTTCAGCAAAAAATTCATTTTCTTTCTTGCTCTTGTTAAATTTAGGAACCAGAGATAGACGGTATTGTTTATTTAACAATGATTTAATAAATGTATTGCAGTAAATGGAAACTTTTTAAGTAATGAATGCTAACTTTTATTAAATGAATTTACAATTTCAAGTAAAGGCAACCAATTTTTTTATATCCTGCCAGTAAACAAAAAGGGAAGATTGTTATTATTTAAATAGAATTTGCTATTATTAAAACAGTATTAAGACATGAATTCCACTTTTTAGATTAAATATCCTATGTTTCAAAGCTGGAAAATTTGAAAGGAATCCATGAGATTTAGTAATAACAACTTAATTAACTATGTCAGTTCACTGCTAATTGTTTATATATATATATATATATATATATATTTACTAAGAAGTAAAGCTTATATACATTAAGCAAAACTCTTCAAATTACCACAGTTTATTAGGTGGTTTATCCAAAGTCTAACATTAGTTTGAGAAAAAATATTACCTTGAAATATAAATCTATCCATCTTTGAATACTTCTATTTATTGAGAGATAAAGTGAAATGTTTTTTTTTTTTTTTTTTTTTTTTTTACATTACGAAGCCTTATAAAAATTGTAAAATCTTCTTAATTTATCCGACTAGGTTGTAAAAATAAATGCTCCAGAAAAATTTGGAATTTTTTTATGATCTGAAAATAGTGTCCGAACTTCGTAGACTCTTTTCATAGATTCTGTTTTTAATATATGTATATATTTTAATATATGTAATATATGTAAGATATATATATGCAGTAGTTTCAGTAATACGCAACAAATAATACTGAAATCGGAAACAATAGTATTTTTAACTGAAAATGCGTGAATAGTTTTGTTTTTACTTTAAAATTCTCCAAAATAATATTTAATATATTTATATTGAATCTCTACCTACTCAGATACAGTTTGTTTTTTGGCATTGCTTTTAAAGAAGCATGAAAACTACAATTGTTTCCAGCGCTTTTGAATGAACTAAATTACAAGTATCCTATTTAAACGCATTTTCTGATGAATAAATATTTCACTGTGATTGATGCACACAAAACTTTATATATCAAACTCAATTTAATAAAATTTCATGAAATTTTACATGCATGTGTCCAAAACATTTGAAGGTGTAATTTAATAAAACGTGGATTTTAAGATAGCATCATTTAGACATTTTAAGTTCAAAATATAGACACATTTTGAGAAAACAAAATTATTAAAGGTAACTTTAAATGCTTATAAATAGTTTTATTCATTAAAATAGTTTTTATCTTGTGGTCTTTTATATTTTATGTAATTTGACCTGTATGTAGGTAAAATAAAAATGAAATATTTCTATTATTTTTTACCTTATTCTGTTTTTCCTAACACTGAAAATTTTGCTAAATTTTCATTCACTAAGCAAACTTTTCAAAAACTGAAAGAAATAAGTGCATTTTTTCTTTTAATATTGACCTTTCAAGTCTGTTTTAACAGTTTGGTACAATAAAAAAATATTTGTGACCTTTTTTTTTTTTTTTTTTTTTTTTTTCAAATTTGTCTCTAGGACCTAGTTCGATATCTTAAGATATCTGTCTAATTTGTAAAAATGTTTTTTTACTCAAAAAATGTAGAAAAAAATATGATCTAAAAGTGAAGCCTCGATTTTGTAAAAACATAAACAGTCTTTCATTTTAATGTATGTCAGATAAAACTGAAAATAATAGGAAAAATTTCAATAATACAAAACAGAAACAATGGTATTTTCAATCAGCCGTGAATGATCCATTTATTGTTAACATAAAATACTTTAAAAATGTTAGAAACGTTTTTTCAACTCTTTTGATAATCAGTAATAGTTTCTTTATTACAGAAATTTTTGTTTAAAAAGGCTTGACAATAACGTTTTCTTCCAGGGCATTTAGATAAAAATAATATGAATATACAATTTTTGATGAATTTTCCGAAGAATGAAAATTTCTCTATGAATGATTTACGGGAAACGTAATATCTTAAAAGAATTCAATGAAATTTTATGAAATTAGGTATGAGTGTATTAAAAAATCTTTGAAGATGTAATAGACCACATATTTTATGATAGCCTTATTTAATCATGTTTTACAGACACTGCCAGCTCAAAAATACTGAAATTTTGACAAAATATCATTAAAGACAACTTCAAATATTCTTAAAATATCTCATTATTAAAATAATTTTTATCTTATTACATTAATTTGTGAAATTAAAAAAAAATAAAATATTTTTTTTATTTGCATTGTTTTTCTTAACATTAACATGTTAACTAAAATTTCATTAGCAAATAATTTTGTTTCAAATATTCATGATAATATATATTTTTTTCTAATTTTGACATTTTAAGGATGTTTTAATTATTCATCGTAAAAAATTTATATATATATATATATATATATTTATAAAAATTGTCTACGAACTTTTTTAATAAATGAATGTTATATTCTGTAATGTACTACAAAACATTTTCAAGAATTTTTATACCGAAATTTGAACAAAAAATATGCAATTAGTTCCATTTTATTAATTTTTTTGCTAAAAGAATTTTATCAAATTTTAGAATTTAAGTAAATATTATTTTAAAATTTAAACATAGAAGTAAAGCGTAAATTATGCAATTACGAAAGTCATTGTATTCATAGAATTAAGATTCAAACGGTTCTATAAAGCAAAATGTTTAGGTATTAAGAATATTGAATTTAAAAAACTCGAAATTTAAGCCGAAAATCAATTTTTCAGCATAGTAATGTTAAGAACAAAAATTATCCAACAGAGGCAATATTTTAACCTATCGCAAATAACAAAATATTCTCAAGGGATATCAAATGGTTCCTTATATTCCCGACTGTATCGTGCCCGAAATTCAATACAACGCAATAACTGTCAGTCTACTTTGATGAATAGACGAAATAAATAAAAATCGTTTCAAACGCACCGAGCATTCTATAGTACAAGAGGAAACGTCGATCTCTGAAACCTGGATTCAAATTTTATTGCCCACAGCTAGTGAAAGCTTCTATATCAACATTGTGATTCAGATATTTTATAACCGGAAATCCTTTCAATCGATTTGCTGAAGAACTGAACGAGATTACCGTCATTTTGAAAGATCTTTTATCATTTCTTCCGTTACATGGGAAGATAACTGGAGTTCTTGGCATTAAATGCGAAACATGTCGGTGGGAAATGTTATTTTAATGACGTACTTTAAATGGATCTTATCATCGAAATTTATGATTTGTGAGACCTTTTAGATATCATTTGATTGAACGTGTACATGATTTTGATTGTACATGATCGCTATAAGAAACGAGAATCAAAGCGGTAATTACATTTTTAAATATTATTGAAATAGATAGAATACTTTTTTATATTTAATACTTATTTTATTATTGAGCAAAACGACCGTTAGGAATATGGTGACTGAAGCACATCACATGGGATAATAGGAAACAATGCTTTATTCCATTAAGAAAAAAGAAAAACATGAAGCCTAAGTAGTAAAAGCATGGCTGAGATGTATAAGAAAATAGTATTTAGGGAAATTAACGACACACAAGCTAACAGCAAATCGCTACTCAAATAACGCAACAACACAGTAATTCTCAAGGTACTTGCAATGAGATCGACATTCCAAGAACATTATTTGATTTCACATGGGACCGACCCGCCTTATATGGTCAATCGGCAAATCGCAAGATCACATGTAATTTTCCGGACGAACTCACAGATCTCTATTCCTATTAGGTATAGAACCATAACTATTACTTATTCCAGAAATTTAATTTTTGTCGCCAAAGTCGCCATATTTGTCCTCGAGATAAGGTAAGTATTATGGAACCAGCAACGCAGTTTCCATTATTTGTAAAATGAACTTTGAAACATGAAGACCACCGCTTGCTGGGAAGCTGCATTACAGTTTTGTAAAAATAGATCCATAAAATAAATTAAATTTTATATAATTATTTATTGTCACAAATAGATTTATCTTACACTTTACGAAACTGACCCTGCAAGGCGCAACAAATCACTTCACTGCATTTTACTTATAATAATAACAATCTACAAGCTTAAAGAGGAAGTGAACTATAAATGTTCTAAAAGCCTTAGATAACAGAGAGGGGTTTTCGAGATCAAGCATTTGCAAATAATCTGAAATAACAACATATTTATTTTTTTACCGATAGAAGCTATACTTTTAAATGTAAGTCTAGCAAATCAAACTTTATTTTCTAAAAGAAGAATAGAAAGAAACCGAGGGGAGTCCCCATTATTTCCCTTTAGTCACGTTATATTTTTCAATTCAAAGATAACGCATGATAATTTAACCCGCGAGCACTCGCACCGGGTATGACATGCCCGATCCATTTTCATTCAGTGTTTTTGTTGCTTCCTGTTTTTCGGATTAGGCCAGAATTTCATGTAGCTGCATCCAAGGCCACATTCTTTCATTAGGGGAAAAACCAGTTCTGTTCTAAAAATAGATTTTGAGAAAGAGGGGTTGAGGGCATGTCATACCCATGCGAGTCCTCGTGTTCGTCAAACGTTTCCATTTCTGTCTCTTAGTTTAGTGCAGTATGACGCGCTATATGAATTACGAGGAAGAAAGTGAATAGTTACGACATCTTATAGAAACTTTCTAGTGACGATGAACCGTTATCTGACGATAGTGTTGCCTCTGAGGATGAAGAATACTGCAGCGATCACGATTCTTCCACTGAAATTTAGACAGAAATAGAAGATGAATGTTCACTGTCAACAACAGATTGTTATATAGGTAAAGATAAAGTAACAAAATGGGAAAAGACAAAATATCGGCAAAATGTTAGGAAGCCTTCAAGGAACATAATTAGCAAGCTTCCAGGTAATACACCTTATTCAAAAAATGTCGCTTCTGAAAACACTGGGACTCGCTCTTTCAGAACAACATAGAAACCGTAAGCCTCAAGGAATAATAACAAATCCAAGCACTTCTAAGGAATTGGGATTTACTAATAGTGAACCGCCTGCAAAAAAGCTCAAAGGAAACTATAAACGATGTGCATTTTGTCCATGTAATAAAGACAGAAAATCAAGGTTTATGTGCCAAAAATGTGAAAGGAGTCTCGGTGTAGAGCATCAGTATGTAATTTGTAAAGATTGTCTCTAAACATGTAAGTAATTATTATTAAATTCACTTAAATTCTTAAATGCATTGTTTTGTAATATTTAACTACCTAAGGTTTGCTTATAAACAGTATTAATTAATATTTAAATAGCAGAAATGAATTAGGGTATGAGATACCCGGCGCGAGTTCTCGTGTTCGAAAATGGGTGCGAGTGCTCGCGGGTTAATCATTTTATATTCTAAACAGTGGTTAATATGACTTAGATGCATGATTAAATTCTGTGACTTGCTTTGTAGAGCTCCAACATATTACGTTACAGAATAGTGTTGGCTTAATCTTGATAAATCAGTGTTAAATGAAAAAAGAAATTTTTATAACTGAAGTTGTTAGTGTTTTTTGATGTCACGTAATCTAGCTTATCTGTAATATCTATGCAGCTTCATTAATTTTGTTTGACAACACAATTTCGACTGGCACCAGGCATTATATCTTGTATTTTTTTCTTCTTCTGCCAGCATATCACAGAATTCGCCGCTTATTTATATGATTCTATCATCCTGTATGCTGAAGCTCTTGCCCAAACGTTGGCGGAGGGAGAAGATCCAAGAAATGGAACCTTCATCATACAAAAGATCATCAACAGAGGAATGTATCAAAGTAAGTGGATGCGTGCTCTTTAAAATAATTGATGGAATATGATTTCCATATTTAATTTCTTTTATCCTCTGCTGTATTCATTTTTATTCTTTGTATTTTTATTATTAGCTTGATCCTTGTTTCGCCTATGAATTCGTTCTGTTCGCCAGGTTTGCTTTAGATTTTAATTTAATTTATTTTATTTCGTACAAAGTTTCAATTCGAATCTTTTTTTCTCTTATTTTCTTCTGTTAAGTTTTTTTTTTCTTATGTTTTGTTAAACATACCAGATTTAACTTTCCGTTCATCGTCACTGCTTTGTAATATTCTTGATATTTTAGTGCAAGATCTTGAAGTTAAAATTAACCCGTAACTGGAGACATGAATTTCCTAATGCGGTCAGTGACATGGAGTCAGAATGACTCCGTTATTAATTTTCTTTTTTGTCTTTTATAAACAGCATAGGAATTTATTCTGGAAACACACTACATTCTAGAAATCATGTAGTTACCAAAAATTTTAAAAATGTTATAATACCAAATGTTGTAAAGATATTATAAGAAAAGTTTTAAAAAATCTTCGTTTAGGTATTACGTATGTTAGAGTTTTGATTCACTCCGGTGGAGAAAAAGGGGAAATTCTGTTCCCCTAACCAGATGTATTCGAGACGCCGACGCGGCGACATGTACTCTCTCTCTCTCGTCTTTGTGTTGTGATGTGTTTGTGTGGTAGCTTAAAAATGTCCGTGTCCATATATGTATGAAAATAAAACCTATGAAAGTATCAACTCCTGCTTCGTCATTAATGGAATTTCATGCACTGACTGAACAACGGAATTTTAATAATTTTAATAACTGTTAGAATATAGTCAACAAAAATGAAAAATACAATATTTAAAAAAAATTATTTTAAAATATTTCTTTATTCTTTTTGCATCATTCAAATTAAAAGCGCTTTCAGAGACATGGAGTCAATGACTCCATAAGTAACAAGAAAAACTTTGAAAAAGAATAACTCTGTTATACATACATATTCATATTTAGACTTTTGCCAACATACAGCTGAAAGAACACTTTATCCTTTAAATGATTGTATTCAAGGACAAAATATTATGTGATAATCAGAGCTGATGAACAATGCGGAGTCATTTTGACTCTCGTCTCCTATTATGGGTAAACTCTACACTTTCATTAAATTAAACACTTCGATAAGTATTTTAGATGAATTATATAGTTAAAATATCCAATGGGTACCAAAAGAGCTGTTTAATAAAAAATCCTGTGCAAATTGCTCGAGATATGAAGACTAGAGAAAGTTCTTCTTTAAATTAAATAATGTTAGATTAATTTGTATTTTAATTACTCGGGATGAAATAACTGATTTTTAAAACTGTCACACAATTCAAATATGTAATTTTAAATATTTTTTAACATATTCAATACACTTTACTGAGCTTAATAATACAATGCTATTCAAATCGGTTGCACAGAATACGAATGGCTAAAACTTGCTTATAAAGCACGAGAAGAAGAAAAACAGAAACAAAGCTGAAAGCTTTGTTTTCCTATGCAGTAACTGCCCTCGATCTGACAGTGAGTCCCTTGATCACAGAGCCGACATTCAATGCGATACTACATTTTATATCGGAACTACGCAACTTTGTACAATCATCATATTTACAATCTGCTGCTCTCTACCTTGCAACTTTTCAAGCTCTTTCAATCACAACAGGCGTGTTCTCATTTGGTTTTAATTATCTTATAAAAGTACTTCTTGTGTCTTCATATAGAATAGGATATGTCGTAAATTCTGTTTTGCCATTTTTATGTGTAACAGTAAAGGAACGGTAAGTACGCATAGAGAATTCTTTTTAGTAAAATAGACCATCACATAGATATTATTCTCGTTATAAAGGAAAAACTTTTAAAATATTAATTAGAAATTACATTACAAGTAATTATAGATAAAACTTTATACTTTCGTCCATAATGTTTTCAATTTCTTCTTTAAATCGGATATGTTCATAAAAGGAAACGTTTGAGAAGTACGTGTTTGCCAAATCTACATGACCGAACAAAAAATCTAGATTTATCAAATTCTGAAAAGACATATTTTGAAATTGGGAATGTATACTCAAAAGCGAATTTTCAGATTTTTACTAAGATTTTCAGTAAATCAAAATTGCTGCAAATTGATAGTGTTTTTTTAACTTATAATTTTTGAAAGTTATAACAGCATAAAAATATTTATATCACACAAAAATGCAAAAAATCTTCTTAATGGTATAAATTAAATTATCGGACAATTTTTCTGATTTTTTGAAATTTTTAAAAATATTTTTTATATGACTTTCAATATTAAATGTCCTTACTTCAATAAAATTCAAAGCATTTTCATTGTTTTATTCATCATATATTTTGTACTATTATTTTTTCCATCATTAAAAACTAATAAAAAAGATTCTACTTATCATCTGCATGATTTGCATGGGAAATAAGAAAATGAAATTACATTAAAGTATAAAACAATGAACATTTTTGAATAGATTTCAGAGATATTTGAATTTTAAATGGCCATTATAAATCTACGGGACACGAATCCATTAGAGAAGTTTTGTACACAAATTAAAAGATAGAGGCATAAATCTATTAAAATAACACCATAATATTTTACGTAATGATGCTTAAAAATACATCGTTGAGAAACTTATGAGGATCAGTCTATGTATAAATGATTTAACTGAAATTTAAGGCATCGTGTATTATCACTATAAAAATATTATCTGTGCAACTGCTAGTTTTTGATAAGGTAGATGTAATTATTTGCAATCATTGCATAACAATAATAATTCTGTAAATAATAATCTGTTTGGCGCATAGCTGTGTGCGTAACTCTTTCCAACCCAAAACAATATAGACACTTAATTGTGATTGTGAAGTAATGCAGAAAAATATTTGAAGAAAAAATTCAGAAATTTTACACTTCAGAACTTTTATAAGAAAGTTTAAAATAATTATTCGATGGTAATATCATTGCATTTCTTTTAATCTTTAAACTATCGCCATTAGACTTATTAAACCTCCATAAAAGTATCGTTACAAATAGCTGCTTCAACAAAGCATAGAAATCTAATAACACTAATTGTGAATAATTTCTGAAAGTTTTTCTCGTAAAATAAAACTAGATAATTAAATTTCAGCATATTTTTCAAACTTCTAGTTTCTTGGGTTTTTTTTAAAATTACATCTGTATTTCCTTTTTTTTTCTACCATGTACGAACTGCGTACTGTATGAGAAGTATTTAGAACGGAAAACAGTTTTCTATTAAAAGAAATCGAAAACAAGATAGATTCGAACAAAATTTAAGAATGCATTAGCTGAACTTGGTAAATAAATTTTATCAAAAAAAATGCTAATAATAAATAGTTTTTTTAGTATTTTCTAATTTTCCTATTTAATTTTAATTTACTATTTTTTAAATTACTTTAGTTTCTTTTTCGTGTGAGTTTCTCTTTTATTCGGAATTATTTTATAAATATTCTATTTACTTCAGTCTCAGGTTCAAGATTAAAAATTTCTAATTTGGACTTCTTCCACAAAGTGTTATTTCGCTAAAAAAATAATAAACTATGGTAAAGAAAGATAATCTGGCTTGGTTAGTTTAATTTCTAACCTCCTTTGGCGATCAGTTTGGTTGATAAGTATTTCAATAAAATATTTTGTATAATTATATCTTAATAGCTTCCTCAACCGAATAAATAAATTTTGAATGATATATAACACATTTTGTTCCAAAAGTTTTATATCCTTTTGTTTATTAAGGTATAAATTTCTTTAACATTCTGTCTGTAACTGTCTGTCTTCGTTAACATTCTTTACACAACTAATTATATCACAAGAGTATTTAAAAAAATGGTCTCGATTGAATCTTTTTTTTACCTTTGTAGATTAAAATATTAACTAGAACCTTTGTAGAAATTAAATATTAACTATAAGCCCCAACAAAATTTCAAATATTTTATCAAATGTAGGCCGTATACTGAAAGCTACTCAAGACGGAAAAATAAGTCAAATCATTTTATCTATATCATCAACAATGGAGGAAAAGTCTGGATGAAAGTTGGTAGCAACAATAGAAAACGCACACCACTTGTTTTTAAAGAAAGAAATTCAATCCATCACATTGATGTCTGTGATTTACTTCTCAAACATTGAAAAATAAACCTTTTTTGAAGCGAATCATCACGGATGGATGACGAAAAACGGATTGACTACAACAATGTTAAGCGCAAGAGATCATGGAGTAAAAATATGAACAAACTCCAAGAAATAACCGATAATCATCATTTAGAGTTGATGCTGTCTGTTTAGTGGGGTTCCTAGGAGTCTATCATCTGTCATACGATAAGACGATCATTTCTAAAGTCAACTTTAGAAATGATCATCAACTGAAAAATAACTGAAGGATGCAGTCAGTCATTTCAAATCGACTTCATTCACTTCAGAAAAGACTAGAATTGCGTAATAGAAAATGTATATTGTTTCACCTAAAAAATGCGAGATCTCCTAAATGTTTCATAACTCGCCAAAAAGTTTTACAGCTTGGATGCAATATAATATATTTTCCAAAATTGGCACCTTCAAATTATTATTTGTTCCGATCTGTATAAAATTATTTAGACAGCAAAGCCTTTACCTAAAAAAAATACCTGGATTCTTTTTTTTTTCTTTTTTTTTTGCCAGCGAAGATTAGAAGTTTCATTAGAGTGGAATCATGCTCCTATCAGATGGCAAAAGGTATTTGAACAAAATAGAAAATGTATAATTCAATAAAATATTTCTGTGCAAATATATATATATATATATATATATATATATATATATATATATATATATAATATATATACTTTCTTTCCATATAACTCGATACAATGTTCTGATAAAGAAAACCATTGAAACGCTGCATTTCCTGCTTTCAGACATGCATGTTCATTAGGTACATCATTAGCAAACAATGGAAGCCTTGATTAGATTGCTGAATATTGCTTGTACTGCATTTTGAGATGTTTAAAACATTTTTAAGGAATAAAATATCTCGTAATTCTTAAGCTACATTCTGTCTTTCACTTTCTTAATGCTAGGATCACAAAACCAAATGAAATACACATTGGATTTTATTAAGTTTATAACCAAAAACGCGATGAGTCACTCGATGACAAGGAGGTCCTCTATGCAAGGTTTTAATGAAGAATCTAAATTGCCCATAATAAAAAAGAAGTGAATGGCGATCTCTGATTGTTGATGAATTTTGTTTATTGAAGTCGAAAAGAAGATTATGGAGAAATGAAAATTCTTTGTTACGACACCATTAAAGCTTTTACCGTAATTTGGCCATTCGATTTTACATCATTGCAAGTGTTATCTGCCTACAACGAGGGTATACAATGTGTGCTCATTAAGATAAATTATACAACAATGATCACAAATATCTTGGATGATTAATGATAATTTTACATTAATATGTTGAATAATTAATGATAATATACAATAAAATTCTGTTTCTGATAATTATTTCTTTTACTGCTGCACAAAACAAAACTTAATTTCTATTTACTTCTCGTATAATTATTTTTAAGTCTTATAACTTTTAGATTTAAACTTTTAACAGATTAATAGTCATTTATTGTAAATGACTATGTTGAAAAGTCAATATTTTTTGTGAAATTACGAATTTTCATATTTAAAATTTTTAATGTTTGAACTGATTTCTTTACAAAACCTCTAGAATTTTGTTTCTAAATCTATTTTTTTGGAAAATTACACAGATTTTTATACATACATTTGAATACTATTTTTTTATGTTTAAATGATATTCCACAAATTATAATCTTTGGCAACAATAGACTGATTGGCAAAGAATAGATTGAAATATGTTTTTTTTTAAATTCAGGAACTAGATTATATATCTCTAAAGCTATTTGCAAAATTTTTGGCAAATCATTTGATAAACCCCAAAACGTAGAAATATTTTTGCTTTATATCTCTGTTTAACAAAAAAAAGGCCCTTTATCCTAATTTTGAAGAAGCTTTTCGCCCTTAACTGGTATAATTTGGTTTTATAGATATTTTTTCAATATTTGTATGCAGATATTCAAGAATATATCTATTTTCGAAAGTTTTTCAAAAATTAATCCCGAACGTAGTCATAATACCTTAAGCGATAAAAGTGGTGTTTCAATTTTCTCTTTTTCTCTCTCCTTTTCGCGCCCGGTAGAGCAAACATATAGATTTGCTTTGGATAGTCAACCCAACAATTTATATCAAAAAAATTTATTTTATATATTTTTTTTCTCCACATTCCAAAACTTTCATAATAAAAAAAAGACTGGAAAAAAATGTGCATGCGCCTGGGAGGAGTATTCCAGAATGCCGAGAGAAGAAAGTTCGCGCTGGCTTAAAAAATTAAATCACGTCTTAAACAATTATCTTAAGAACTGCAATACAAAACCAGAGCGTGAGAAGAAAGTTCTAAAACTTTCTCGCTTTAATTAAAGCTTTCAAAAGCTTTGACAGAAATTTCAATACGCTACGTGCCTGGAGGTTAAGCGCGCTTTAAAAGAAACCTGTCGACAAACTACAGGTTTTCAGAAACTAGAACTTGTCATCTGCAGTAACAAGGAATTGTTTCTGAAGGCAGCAGTAGATTTATTTTATCAGATATTTTTTTACGAGCTAACTCGTGCTAAAAATACTCCGTCGTAACGTGACGTACTTTATATTTAGAACATTTACTTTTTAAAGAGATCATTTTTGATACCATGATAAAAATTCCAATTGTTGTTTATTTTTATTGAAATTAACTTATTTCTTTAATATTAAAGAAAACTGAAGAGCATATTAATGTAAATTTGAACTAAAAAATAATGAGTTCTTTCGTCTATAACAGGCTGCCTTACCTGTGTGTCGAAATACAGAATTTTTGATTAAACATGTATTTAAGATAGACGAGTTCGTTTGTAAAGACAATTTTTGACGCAAATCATATATCTTTAACTCAATATTCTTAACTTCTGAAAGTACTTCTTTTATATAAAATCGTTTGAAATCATTCTTTTTTTAAATCGGTTGAATCTTCTCTAAGTTAATTCTTTAGAAAGTGACATTTATTTGTAATATTTATATAATACATGTTTCAATGCTATTTTTCGTCCTTTAATGCTATTTTATCATATTTTAAATTTTGGTAAAATGGTATCATAAAAACGCTGATAACTTAAAATCAACTTTGGTAATCAAAATTGCATATTTTTCTGTCAAATTTGGTTTTATTATTTTTATTACTGCAATATGCTATAATGCAGTGCAAAAACAATAATCAGTCACATACAGATAAGATGAAAAATGACAATAAATACTTGCGCATAAATGCCAAATTAAAATATTAATATCTGAAAGAAATGGATAAAGTAGCTTTAAAAGTCGAAAGGTAAATTATCAAAGAAAAAGAAGAATTGGGAATAAAAATAAGATATATTCGGTATCAAATATTAACCCTTATTTACAAAAAACTCTGGAATCTTTTATTTATCTTTTTATCTGTTTTTTATTCTTGTATTTTATATTTTGCAATTTTTTATGTGTAAATTTGCTTGTGTTTTAGAAATCTGCGTTAATACATTTTCCCCCATATAATATATATATAATATATTATAAAGTTATGTTAAACCTAACATTTATTCTCAAAAAACACACAACCCTTATGTTATCCGTTTACCTATTAAAATTTAGTTTTGATCAAAATTCACAATTCTCTTTTATTGTTTAGTTTTAAAACCATTTATTTGGGTTTCCAAAATCTGTGTTTGTTTTAATTATATGATAAATAGAAACCGAGATATGTGATTTTTTATAAACCACTGTAGCTAAAAACGAAACCGGAAATAACCAGAAGTGGAATGTTTTCCAACATTTTTTTAAATACATGCAATTATAATTTATTTTATAATATATTCTATCAGCAAGCCACGCATATTAGAATACGTTTGAATTAGTTTCTTATGCCGGAAAGATTGACCATTACATATGCTTTTGAGCATTGTTTATGTTTACAAAGTATTTTTAGTACATGACAAATGAAAACTTTAAATGTATTTTTTGAAAAACTTGAATTTTGTAAAAATGTTCATACGCAAAACAGATATCTTAAAAACTTATTAATATATTACTTGAAATTTTGAACATTTTACCTTAAGTCATAATTTGCTAAGAGTTATAATTAATGCCTCTAAATTAAATGAAAAATACCTAAATATAAAAAAATAAAATCTATAAAACAAATTATTATTGTTAATTATTAAGTAAATTTATTTTAATTTAGTTAATTAATTATGATGCATAATTTTAGAAAACATAGAAAAAAAGCATTCTCTAAACAATAACGTTACATTAAAAGTGATTTAAAATAAATATCTAAAATTTCGCATCCGCCTCCTTTCCTCTTTCCAGGAATTTAAAAGAATGAAAAATAAAATATCAATTTAAATATTGGAATTCCACGCTTCTTCAAATAACCATGTAAATTTACAATCACGGAATTGAATCAAACTTTGGTTTTAAGGACTCATTTTTACTCTATGGGAAAAAAATCATCATCTAAAATATTTATCTAAAAGAAAAAGAGACTAAGATAAACCTGAATAAAAAATATCTACATATCCAGACACGTCTGAATTACACTACTGCATATCAAATCCGAAGCTGCAAAAAGAAGCATCAGAAACTGTATCAACATAAAAAAAGATAAGAGCGCATACATGCTTTCTATTTGCTGAATACGAGTAAAACAAAAATATTTCCTTACTTTATAATTTTGTTTTTAAAAACATGGATTTGAACATAAAAAGAGCACGCGAATAAATTTATCTTCTGGTCATTATTTCCTGCATCGTCTTCTGCATATTAATGTCGTATCTCTCAAAAAACAAAGAGAAATGGGTGAAAAAAATTTATTTATTTACCATTACTTTACATCATTTTCTATAAACAAAATCCCTTTTAAACTTCCTCAAACATCGATGGATAAATTTTACTTCAGTATAAGTATTACAAGATGAGCTGAAAATTAAATTATAAAACTCATGAATATGTTTAAATTTATTTTGACATACATAAAAGAAATTCACTATGTACTAGAAAAGATATTTCTTAGATGGAAGTTATTTTATTTTTCGTCTCTTCTTTCTATTTCTATCTTTGTTTCCTGTATTAGACTGAAGATATTCATTGAAAATTACCCTGTCTGTCTCTTTTTAGATTTTTGCTGTCTTTTATGAGTGATTTTTATCGTCTATTTTAGTATCGAATTCGGTGCTATCGCTTTTTACCACGGAACTCAACGGGACGCATTAGAATAAAGAACGAATTCGATTTAAAATGGTACAATGTTAAAATCGTGCGCGCTTGTTGCGCATGGATGTGTCAGGAAAAAAATTGTTGTGTATTAAATATGACTTTCAAATATAGTTCCAGCAACAATCGTAATGTGACTACTATTTTAATATCATCCTTGTCCATAAAAGAATTTTTTTTTTTTGTAATTAGTTGAATTGATGATTGAACAAAAAAAATATTTACAAAATATGACAGTAGATATTTTTTTAATTAAAAAATTGTTAGTGTGTTTATGTTTTTAATCAAGTGCTCCCAAACTTCTAAGCATTACGACCCTTTTTTCAAAAGAATTCTAGAAACCTTCTTCTTCCACAGTTTATTGAAGTTTTTCAAAGATGAATAGTTTACTTCCTTTTTTGAAATGGGCCAGAAGGAAGCTTTTAAAAAACAAAAAAGCAGTATTAAATAAATGTTTACATTAATGATAACGAACTATTTCAAAGAAAATTAAATTGAGCTTTCATGCTGAAGTTTCTGATTAGATGGATGAGGACTGAGGTACTGCACGAAATCGGAATTTAGAGCAAAACTGCTCATTGAAACAGCAGGAGACGCAACAGATGTATCATGTGCCCATTTCTTTTTTATGTCATTGGTGCTTTGAAACTGTACTTCTTTCATTTCATTTTTTTATCATTCAAAATGTGTAATTTTTATCGTTTTGGTTCCACATGGCTTGATGAAGATTTTAAACTCACATGACATTTTTACAAATCCGGGAAGGATACATATGCATTCAAGATCTTGTCACCAAACTTCAAAAATTGGCAAATGATCCACATTGTGGGAGCTCCAGCGTTTTATTTTTAAGCCAAATTTTATAGTAACATCGCCATTTCGGACCCGCTAATATCTGTTGTTTTAATACTTCTTTATTCAAAAGAACAATTAGCCTGATCTACGAAATGGAATTACACATAAATAAAAAAAAGGAATTGCTTTTTTTACTCCCGGAACTGACAAATATGCCAATGCCCTTGCAAAAAGAAATAATTGTTCTTCTTATTTCTCCCATTCCACTTGAAACAAATTGATGATAAACGCCATGACCATACATTTTTAGAATTAAACTTTTGTCTAAATTTAAATGAAACCATTAATACTTTTGAGAGAAGTTAAATTAAAGGAGAGATCGAAATTTTACATTCTATAATCGCGGGGAGGGGGGAGGGTAACTTTTCTAAAAAGTACATATTTCAGTTCGAAATTTAATATAACTTTCTAAAATTTTAACTAACAGAGTAATTTTTAATGATTTCGATTAATTTTGATATTGTTTTAAATTGATCACTTTTTATTTATCACTAGCCATGCACTGCAGTTCTTTGATGTTTTTGCAATTTATAATTTTCACTGTTGTGTTTATGTAAAACGCCGCTCTCCGTTATAGCACCTCAGTTACGGAAATGAAAATCTTCCGGGATGGTGGTTATTTTTCACTTTTCGGATAAGCATAGCAATAGTGAGAGTTGACTAACCTCCAGTCCGATGACGGAATCTTTTTTTTTTAAACAGAAACTATATTTAGCAGGAAAAACAGAAGACAATACTTAGTCTTCAAAGAAAAAGTGTTCTCATTTCGTTCTCCTATTAGTTCATATACTCTTACTCCATTTTTATATTTTATTTTAAAAGATCTCCTGTTACTTCAACGGAAATGCTTATAAGAAATCCATCTAAATAAATCTTCTTTTCAAAAATATATGTAATATCTTGATTGCATAAGACGCTATAATATTAAACATTAAATTATACAAATAAGATTAAATATCTTATATTTTGTAATGTTATTTTTTTAATAAAAATGGGAATATATATGCACCAATTTTTAAGTCTTGCAATATTTAGTGTGCGACAAATAATTTTTAGAAAAAGCCAACAAATAATATAACCGTAATTATTAATAATTTTGATAGAAAGCTATAAAATGTGATTAAACATTGCAAATGGAATTTCGAAGACAAATGAGGGAAATAAATTAAAATACTTTCATTTAATTGGTGAGGAAATAGTAATAAACTAATCTTTTTTCATTTATGAAACCTTAGTTTTTAATTAATCAAAAAAAAAAATATTTAGTTAATTGCAAAAAAGCATTTATTAAAATTTTCAATTTGTTTCTAGGTACATATGATCAAAATTTTTAGGAAAATATATTTAGTTGTTTGGACTTCAAAAGTGTACAAATTGGTTATGAATTTTCACTTTCATTTATATGTTCAAATTTGATGAAAAATTATATTTGTAAAGATTTGTAACGAGATATCTTATGATGGTTTAAATAAATCTACTTTTCACAAATGCAAATTTTCTGTGCGTAGCAATTTTGTCTCATGCCGCTATTCCTCTCATCGCTCTCTTTTATGACACGCTATTGTTTTAGGCCAACATATCAAAAGGTTTATGTTATTCCTCCCGTCAACTTGTTATTCTTCAGTTTATTTCGAACATTTCCCCTATCAATTTGTCTTTCATATCAGGCATAAATTTCAAACTCGTTTCAGAGCTTATGCCTGATTGCGATCGTAAAAGTTTCATCTGTTCTGCATTTGTATCTTTTGTTTTTATCGTTTCATTTCAAATCAAAAACTCATTACAGTATAAAATAGTGTCCTTACTTCAAAGCCAAATGCGTAAGGAATTTTGCCAAATTAATTATTGGTTGGTTGTTTAAATATTTTAAATGCAGATATTAAGTTAAATTTGTTGAAATTCTTTGCAAAAATATCGAATACTTTCTCTTGCATGTCCTTTACCTGATAGTTTTGTTTCTATGTTCCTTCTTTGGAAAATTATTTTCATATTTATATTTGCATGGCATATGTATTAATCAAATTAGTAAAAATATTAAGTTAATATAAGCAAAAAGAATTAAAAAAAGGAAGAAAAATGATGAATCCGGCCTGAAGACTTTCTGAAGTGTCATCTTCAGACAGGGATTCAAACAAGGGATTTTTTTCTGTGAGGGGTCTGACTTTCGTCCAAAAACTATTGACCCCTCGTGATCCAAAAATCCCCTGGAATTGAGACCTTAGATATAAACTAGTTTCACAGAAATAAAACAATACATTATAACTTCCAAATCCACGTGAAATTACAATAACCCAACATAGGTTGTGTTTTAGTAGTAGCAACATTAACTCTCTCTAAATACGTTTGCATCTTTTTGAATTTTTTTAGTTTTTTTTTAGTTTGATTCAGAAATATTTTTTTTAATTGAAATTTCATAATGTTTCTATTTTTGATTAATTTCGTATATGTATTAATATTATCTTATATTATTTATTTACATTTCCCCATATTTTAAATTTTTATAAGATTTTTCAAAAGAAAATCTCATAAATTAAAAGCTAATTCATGTTTAAGTTCACGCTCGATATAACTGTTTCTCAATAATTTTATTGCGATTCCTGAACAGCAAAAACAATCTGCTCATTTAAAAAATATTTAACTGTTGCTTTCATGCTTCATAATGTGAAAAAAAAATTGAAAAGTTAAACGTTAATTTTTAAAGGTTGTATAAAAATATAGCTCATTTTCTAGTTCAGGAATTAATGTTCGTTTTTTTTTAATTATCTCAACAATTTTGAACAAATGGTTTGATAAATTTCTAACTTTGAAAGTGTTTCTAACTTCATATGACCTTTTTAGTATCAGAAATATATCTTTTTCCAGTTTTGGAAAGATATTTTTCCAATTGTTTTTTGTTTTTTTAATTTTAATACATGTTTAACTTTGTAGCTGATTTTTTAATGTAAATAAGGAAAAATTTCAAAAAACATATATATTTCATACCTAAAATTATAAATAAATTATTTATATAAAGATATATATTCTTTTTTTTAAATTGTATACTTAATAAATAATATTTTTTTCAAAAAAATTAATCTCGAATTCAACTCTTTACTTTAAATTTATATAGGATAGGTGACTGTGAAAATATGAAATCATTATAAGTTTGAAATTGCATAAGAATGATCAATAACAAGTAAAATCTTGCAATAATCAGTGTCTGTTTATAATTCAACCATATCATGAATACTCATATATTAGAAAAGTTCGCATTGATTCTTTTATCCTTGAGGCACCTATTCCATTACAGCCAACTTCTGTTCTGCCCATTCCCTTTTTTCGTTGATAATTTCTTAAAATATTATCGCACATATTTTATTTTTTAAAAATATTATATCGCATTATTACAAAATATTATATTTTTAAGAAATTGTCAAAATTTGGAAAAAACATACGGTAAATGAAGGTTATTACTGATGCGTTTATTAGCCGTATAATTTTTCCCAGCATTTTGAACAATATATTACATTTTGTTGCATTGAAATGCGAGCCATTTTCATTATTTCATAAAATACTTAATCGTGTGTCTTTTTGTATCTGAAATTTAAGGAAGAAGTATTCTCTCATGAATGTTTGTGTAGTTTATCCGGCGAAAATGAAATTGCAATAAAGCGAATGATAGAAAATAGATGAGGAAATTATGGTTTTAAAGAAAGCCGCGATATCATGGGACTTTATTAAGATGGTTTGTATACACAATGAGCAGAACGGATGTAATGCTATTAAGCTAGCACATCTTTAATTTTGGTTACAATTTGATGCTTAAAAATATTTTCTTGTGTAAATCATGAGCATTAATCTATACATAGGAGATAGGACTGAAGTGGAAAAAAAATTAATATTCCCACCGAAATGGTGTCTAGTTAATATATAAAATTGTTATATCATTTCCACAAATACTGTTTTCTTGAAAGGTATTAAATATTGTACTGTTTTACCACAGAATCAAAATTGATATCCAATACACTTTGGAACTTCCATAACTTTTATTTTTCACACAAACTAAAATAAAGAGAATTTTATAACATTTGCATTTTTTTACTTTGATACCTTTATTCTTTGTGTATTATGTTATCTTTTGTGTTTTCCCCTTTATCCAACGTTATTTTCTCATACCCTTAACTGGTTCGTAGCCTACCCCCGAAGATACGCTGAGAGAAGTGGAGCAGTTCAGAACTTTTTATCGTAAAGGTAGAACACCTGAAGTAAAATCTATCACAAATAGTGACATCTGAGCTAGAATGTTCTAAAAGAGGAGAAATTGAAATATCGGAAATAACTTCTCTACTTGGAAAATAACACTTTTCAAATTGTAACAAGACTTATTTCACTTGATGATATTCATATTGATCCTTAATCTGATAATGAAATAGAAATGAAGAGAAAAATTAATACTAATTCCTGGAGCATAATTACAAATTAGTACTAGCTTGGATTCGGTTTGCAGTGCACTCTGGCCTTTTCCTGGAAATTAATACTAATTCCTGGAACATAATTACAAATTAGTACTAGCTTGGATTCGGTTTGCAGTGCACTCTGGCCTTTTCCTGGAAGAGGAGGCGATAATCTCCAATCTTTAAGTAAGGTGGCACGACATTTAAGGTACTCATCATTTTTGTACCTCTAGAGAACTTGTAATCTTCAGCTTTTAAGAAGATTCCCAAAATGCCCATACTCTTGAGAAAACGATGATCTCTAAGAAGTTGCTCAACTGTCATACCTCCAGAGAGATGAAAATATTAGATAACTTCTACCACCTTTTACCTCATATACATTATGATTGCTTCTTATCATCCCCTCGCAAAAAAGGGGGCTTCTGAAAATCTAATCCGCAAATATTCCTAAAAACATTGAACAGTTATCAAGTCTCAACATTTTTTTATTATTACTAGTTATGTCAATAATTGGAATAACCCATCGAGCGCCGGCTGTCTAGCTTAAGAATGTTCTTAAAACGGCGGCAGTCAAAATAATGGTTGAACACAATTTACTAGAAAAGAAATTGGCAGAACGTTCGTAAACCGGCCTGGTATGTTTTTACTTTCCCCCGACCATTAACAGCAGGGTGTAAACTTTCCCGCGTCTCGACTATCACGTCCCCCTAAACACCGGGGATTTTGAATAGTACTGGCCGATTAATCAAGTAATAAATCTGTCAACGCAGGGCAATTGCCATGCGGTTTTTCAACTGAGAATTTGGTTTTCGCTCTGAAGACTAAGAACTTCTCTTTTAATCTGCAATATTTGCAAAAAATAGAATTTGTTCAAAAATAAATTCCGCATAAATTCAAAAATAAATAAAAAATTCCACAATATGATATTATAATTTTTTTAAGTAATAGAAAAATTTGTTTAATAAATGATTTAGAGGAATTATCATTTATCAAATTACATTACGAATATAATATATTCTTTTTACTGACATTCAGAGAATTTTACTTAAGTTTCATCTAATTTTTAGTTTTAAGCATTTTACTCGTATATTTGGTATACGAAAAGAAAATAGCATTGCATATTTTATATATATATATATATATATATATATATATATATATATATATATATATATATATAATATTGTTTTCTGATTAAAACAGATTGTAAAAAATTTATTTTTAATGATTTAATAATACGTAATAGTAAAAATACTACGTTCATTTCGGAAAATATAATCTGTTATTGAAAATTTTTAAATAAAAATTTGCATGATTTTTTTTTGTTTTAGTTTTTTGTTTCCTATTCCATTTTTTTAAGTTCTGAAAATAATAAAACAATCTTTGGTCAATATATAGTAGGTGAATATTTTATTGATAGTATGATTATGAAAATATTATTAACTTGAATATTTTTGACATATTATCTTATTTTGAAATAATTAAAGCAATAAGGTAAGATGATACGTTTTTAAAGATAATTTTAATGCTGAAATATGAAAACTTATTAATGCATCCATTTACTCACGAGGTTTATATCTGATAAAAATTATCATTTCATTCATATTTTTAGTAGGTGAATATTTTGAATGGCAATTTCTTATATCATTCCTAATCTTGTCACAAATCTTGATAAAAAGGACTCAAAGTCAGCGCAAAAATAATTTCCTAAATCCATGCATTTCTCTGCCGACAAATATTGGAAAGAAACCTTTCCTTCATTTAACTCCATAAATGAACTCAAAATTTAAATTGTACCCATTTTATTAAGTTACAACATTATGATTTTTTGTGAAAATTCGTAAATTATGAAATCTCGCATATAAAAATGAGTCTTAGCTGCATATATCGAATAATTAAGAATTACCCCTTTCAGACCGGTACTTCCATGCTCTTCATGTCTGAACAATTCAAACGAATTTCATTGGCAACATTTATAATATATTTCACTTCATGTGAATTTCAAAAAACGGATGCACAATAAAATAAAAGAAAAACAATCTAGAGTAGGTAATCATAACTTCAGCGAAGTGTAAAACCCGTGAGTGAAAAATAAGGTTTTTATTTCATTTCAACAATAAAAGTACTTGCTATAAATTTTGGCACATTAATTAAAATAAAACAAATTATAGATATTAATGAATCTGTAATAGTTTTGCCAGTTTGTGGAGGAAGGACAGAGTTCTTCATTTAAAGGATCTTATCCTCCGGTCACAAAAATTGGATGGAAGAAAAGTGGCTTAATCAGAAATAGTATATATAAGTTATTTTATATATATAAGAAAAATAGAGAGAAGCGTGAATTTTTACGTCATAGAATTAATTAGCAAAGACTGGGTCGGAGAATCATGTTGGTGTGGTAAAGCAACAAGTTATTGGTGGTCTAGTCACAGATGACTCATTGGGGTCACATGATGTTAAAATCTTCTTATCATCTGTAACTATTTTTTATCAAAGCAAAAGGTAAGATTCACACATAGCTTTTAAAAAATTCAAAAGCTAATATTTTCGTAAATTATTAATTTTTTAAGCATGACAAAAATTTTAATTAAAATTTTCCCGGGGTAATTCAATGAAAAGAAAATTAATTATTTTGAAATTTGTATATCAATTTATCGAATTTATGTATATTTTACATCAGTATATTTCATTATGAAAGGAATTTCATTATGGAAGTGAAATTAAATTGTCTTTATTGTTGCTTCTATTGTTGATATCAAGATATGATTCAACTTATTCTTTAATGTTGAGTATGTTTCAGTGGTATGCTTTTGTTAAAAAAATTGTTATACTTTAGATAAAGTTCAAGTGCAAAATCAAGCATTGGTGAAAAAATGTTAGCTCATTTTTAAAAATTGCTATTAGGATCGGCCTTAGGAGGTGCATTAGAAATAAATTTCCTAAAGGAAGCAATTTTTCTATTGGAAACAATCTTTACTAGTGTCTGATCAATAGCCGAATTTCAACCAAAATATAAACCAATTTAGTAATAAAATCCATTTGCATTATATTAGTGAACAGAGAAATCGATTTTTTTAATTTTACTTGTTAGTTATTGATTATTATTAAATATATTAAGAAGTACGTCTTTAAATGTTCTATGAAAAAAAACTTTAATAAATATGAAAATCAAAAATGATAGAGCACACAATTTTTTTGAACCAAAATTTGAACTTGAATAAAGAGCAAAACTTTAAAACTTTTTTCATAGATTATTGCCATAATACCGACGTTAATTTTATAAAAAGAACAGTGCTTTCAAGAGTGATGAATAAATCTTTTGAATCCAAGACTCATAAATTTCAAGAATGGTAAAGATTAAAAGAAATACTCCTAACATCCTTCAAGAATTCTTTCGTGTCTTGCTGAATGCCTAGCAAGGGAAAATATCCTCCCTTTCAATGCAAAATTAGTACTTCTATTGTACAATTTGCCCGGCGCATGTTTTATATAACCCATTTTGAGACACAAATGTTTCTTCAATAGGCTATTGTCGCCATATATAACGCTTCTCTTTGTAACGTAACTCGGGCAACTGTTAGCACTAAACCTACCGACATTTTACTGCTTGATTTGATCGTAAAACTTCTATTAACAATACGGACAAGCCGAAAAACTACTTTCACACAGAGAAACACTTGCACTTTCTTACGGAATACTAACAATTGAACAGAACCGAAATCCATAGAAATAATAATAATAAAAAAAATATTCTTGAGATAATCTGTGAGAAGTTTCTCTTAAAACATATTGCACAGTAAAACGATAAATGAATCATGGTGGTAATAAAACAGAATATTATGCATTTACACCACATCGGTCCAACTCTCCGACATTGTTCCAAGCAAATAGAAATGGTTCCATTATGCCTTCATTGAGAGTAGACAGTAGATAGTAAAAATGTTGCTGACTGTTATCAATTGACGGGTTGCATATTCTCTACAAAATGTCATCCAAGAAATCTGAAAAATCGAAACAGCATTAAAAAAAAAAAAAATCCTTTTAGATGAGGGGAAGGGGCTCTCTAAATGAATCCTTTATCACTTTTTATTGCCTCTGCTTTCTTATTGGCCACATGTTCAAATTCTAATTTCTCATTGGTATTTTCTTCATAACAGCTTGACTTATATAGGCATTCACCAGGATTCTTATTCTTAGATTTTAAATCCAAAGGCTCTTAAGTTTTGCTGGCTATAGTTTTCGGTTTGAAAGGTCTAGCAACTTGAGGGAAGTGCACTGCGCAGGGAACTTGAGTAGACCTTATTAATATTTATTTAATTAAATAAATGTTGATTGCTTTAATGAAAGATTTTATCATCCAGTTTCTTTAATATGTTATTGAAATTTGCAATTGAATTCCTGCAGTCAAAGTAATTAATATTATATTTATGAGAAAATTGATGAGCTTAATATGGATTCAAATTCTGACTATTCTGACTGTGAGGAATTAATGTTATCTTCTGAAGATGAACACTCTGAAAGTGAATCTGACGATGATACTTTAAATGCGGCTCGCTGTTGGTGTCCTATTGACTTGCAAGCACTTTCACCTGCTCCTCCAAATTTTCAATTTACTTCGACTCCTGGTATCAGTTCAGCGGCAAAAAATTTCCTTGGGGACTCAGATGATCCGATGATGTTTTTCAGCATATTTTTTGATAATGCAGTGATGAGTTTCATTATAGAAGAAACAAATAGATACGCCGAAGACTTTTTCAACAAAACCGATTTGACACCATCATCGAGAGTATTAAATTGGAAAAATACGGATATAAAAGAGTTACATCTATTTTTTGGTTTGCTTTTACTTCAAGGAATAATGCCAAAATCTGTGGAAGCAACGTACTGGAGCATAAGACCCATTTTAAACACTCCTTTCTTTGGACAAATCACGAGTGAGAAAAGATTCAGTTTGCTAATGAAATTTCTTCATTTTGAGAATTCAGATGAATTCAATAAAAATACGCATCCAAATGCAAAGCTAAGAAAAAATTTTGATATCCATAACATGCTGGTTGAGAGATTTAAATCTGTTTATACACCCAATCAATCTGTAACAATAGACGAGTTTTTGCTTGCTTTCAAGGGTTTACTTGCATGGAAGCAATACATTCCAACTAAAAGAGCTAGATTCGGAATTAAATTTTTCCAACTCTGTGAATCAGAAAGCGGTTACATTTGGAATTCTATTATCTATACCGGTAAAGGAACCCTTTTCATGGAAGAATACGAACAATTTGGATTATCTACAAAATGTGTACTGACTTTAATCCATGAACTTAAAAATAAAGGATATCAGCTAACAGACAATTTTTATACTTCTCCGGAAGTGGCCGAAAATCTTCTTCAATATAAAACTGATTTAATAGGAACTGTTAGAGGAAACATAAAAGGGTTACCGGTGGAATTTAAGAACACAAAATTGAAAAAGCATGAATTGAGAGCATTTCAAAAGGGAAAAATTATGATACTACAGTGGAAAGACAAGAAGGTTCTAACAATGCTAAGTACCATTCATAATGCTGCATTAGTTAATGTTGAATCAAAAATATCCACTACAACCAAACAAAAGCCTAAGGTGGTAGTCGATTATAATAGATCTATGGGAGGAGTTGATAAGTCGGATCAGTGCTTAGCATACTATTCTTCACCCAGAAGCCGACAAAGGAAATATTACAAAAAAATATTTCGACATCTACTTGACCAGGCTGTGTGGAATGCTTTTCTGCTTTATAAAAAAAAATGGAGGAAGTGTAAATCATCTCGAATTTAGAATGCGATTGATAGAGAGATTATGTGAGGAAGGAAGAGGATTACCATCGTCTAAAGTCCTAAAGAGTATTGAAAATGTGGGAAGATTGACGGGCAGACATTTTCCGTCTTTAGTTGCTCCAACAGAAAACAAAAAATACTCTGCTAGGATATGTGTCATGTGTTGCTCAAAAACAAATGCAAATGGTAAAAGAGTGAGAAGAGAAACACGTTTTGAATGTGTAATCTGCAAGGTGGGTTTATGCGCTGCTCCATGTTTTGAGATATATCACACTCAATCTGTTTTTTAAATTTCCTTACATGTAATTGCAGTGGATGAAATATTGTAAAACTTGCTCATGATCACATTTATCTTTCAAATATTGAATTATGCCTTTTTTATAAATTTCATCTAAAAATTTTGCTGTATTTTAAGTTCGTATTTTTTTTTTTTTCAGTATTTATAGCTCTATGTTAATATTCTCACTTTTAAGAATTCTGTAATGATACGTGGAATTTGACAGTTATTTTCTAATTTTGTCACTTTTCAAAGAAAGTATACAAACTATTTCTGATGAAAAACTTTTAATAATCGCTTAATTATTTTTTTAAAAATATTTCTAGTAAAAAATAAACAGATTTTATGCAGTACTGTTTGTGTTATATTTATTAATCTTAGAAATTTTATTATATTTAAAATTTCTTCTAGAAGACATTTTAAAATATTTATATTCTACAGATTATCAGCAGCTATGATGCAGATATATATAAAAAAATGTGTCATCTGTTAGGTAGCAACTTTTATTTATAATTGCATTCATTTACTTTCATTTTTAAGTTTGCATGTATATCAGTATTCATTATTAAGTTCTGAATCCACAGCCTTATGATACGTTCAAACAGCTAGAAATCGTATCAGCCTTTAAATGCATTTGTTTAATTTCATTAAATAGCTAATACTGTTTTAATGCAAAGCAATAATTATAATCGCACAGATACAATTTATTCTTTCCATTTTTCAAAGCAATATCTATTAAATTCACTCATCATCGAATTTTGTTGAATATAAATAAATATTTCTATAATAGTTCCCCATTTATTAAATATATTTTCTTTCTTTCATATACTAAACTTTTTTTAATAGTCCTTATTATTTCTATGTTATTTTTTTTTCATTTATACTTTTCGCAGCCCGTCACAAGACACAAAACTTCTTCCCATTTCAATGTGGTTTGTTTTTTTATAGAGATTTTAAATATATATTTATAATATAATTATATATTCTAAAAATATAATTTCTAATTGTTTTTTTTAAATATTTATAAAAGAAACGTTTTTTCCCTTCCCGAGCCCCCCTCCCGAAAAGAAGACAAATATGATCTGCAAAAAGCAGTAAACAGTGCTTGTATTAAAATAGTGAAATAAAAAATAATATTAAGCAGTAAAAAGAATAATAGTAACTACATTTATTAAGATACTTTAAATAAAAACGTTTATAAAAATAATTAAAAACACTTTTACTATAGTTCACTCTAAACTATAAAAAATAAATATATAATTAGATCCAAAAGTTTTCAAATGTGCCTTTCATTACGTATTAAATACTTCGCCAAAATCTATATACAAAGCCTAAGCAATAATTAAAATTACATTTATAAATAAATATTTGTCTCGATTAATAAGTGGAATGAAAATAAATTTAAAAAAATTATATAAGGATTTTTTTTATATTTTACTGCGTTTTAAAAAATGTATTATTAAAAGTTCAAACGTATTTTTTTAATATTTCATCAACCAAGTACTGAAAATTCAAATCTGTTTTTGCGAGCTAATCACAGTCATTAACTGTTATACATGATTATGACATGTAAATATGAGGGATTCCCTACCTTTAATAAGTATGATAGTTTTCACCTGTATATTAAATTTGTTGTGAAATAATGAAATATTCAAATCAATAATGAAGTATACAGCTCATATCACCAATCGATCCTGCAATCGTGAATTCTTGCGAAGAACGTTATTTCCACTTCTCGTGAGTTCATTCCCCTAATTGGAGGGACCAACCAAATTCTAACTGTCAGCGAAAACCACAAAATGACCTTAACAAGCAGATGACCCACCTCGTTTATTGCCTTTAAGGGGGAAAGCATTGACGACTTTCTACGTTGGAGCCGGGATTCAAACAGTTTGCGGAAAGCAACTTCCTACGTTCCAGCCGGGATTCGAACGACACGTTGGAGCGACTTCCTACGTTCCAGCCGGGATTCGAACGACACGTTGGAGCGACTTCCTACGTTCCAGCCGGGATTCGAACGACACGTTGGAGCGACTTTCTACGTTCCAGCCGGTTGAAGAGATAATAAATGCAACTATTTGCAATACCAATCAACTTACAAAGTTTTTGCCGAGGAAAGGAGGATTGATAATTATACTAACATTTTGTCTAAGAATTCAGTTTTGTTGAATGAATTCAAGGATAAAATTAGACTAATAAAAATATGGAATTTCTGAAATTTTCTTTTCCGTGGATTTCCCGGAAATTCGTTTCATGCAATAAGCAATCTTGAAATGTTGAATAAAAAAAAAGGTTATAAAGAAACACTTCTGAAAATATTCTTTTATTATTGTATATAATTAAAATACAGACGTTTTACTTTTAATTTTTACCCTTTGATGTTTCATTTATTATTATAAAAATTGTAGAATTTTGAAATAAATTTCTGTCTTCATTTCACTATTAGATGGCGCCACACCCAATGAATCAAAATTTAATTAAATGAAAAGAGTAACTTTTAGTATGTTCTTAAAATATTAAAACAATATATTGTGATGGATTATGAAAAATTTTAAAACACTAGCACGTCAGAAATTTGATGAAAGATGAATAGCCAAATTTCATCTTAATGAAAATGAAAAAAGTTAAGTAAAAGAAAGGTGTGCAGAAATACTGAAATTTTATTTACCAAAATAAGATTTGCATTTGCCTTTAAAATCTTAAAAAAGTTTTTCATATATTAAGGTTTTAAAGTTTTCAAAATTTAAAAATCCCTCATAATAATGCTAAGAATTAAAAAATTTTTAAATAATAATAATATTTGAAAACCAAATATATTTTCCCCGAAATATTTTTTAATCACATCAATTATTCTTGATATTTTTCAAAGTGTAATTCTTATTTTATTTTGAATAAAATACTCTCCGCTTTGAATATTTGATTTTCACGAATTTAGTTAAAGAACATTCCTTGATTTGTTTTCCCGATAAGTATTGTTAATGATAAACGAAATGTGAAGGAAAGTAATTAGTTCTTAAAGTATTTCGACTTTTTTACGTCAAAAGGTAGTTAAATGTGCCGATAATTAGCGAACACTCCTAAACTGATTGTCTTTAATTAAAATAAACAAACACTTCAAATGCACGAAATCCAAAACCTTCGCCATATTTGTTTATTAAGGCTTAAAAATAATGAGAAAGCATTATTTCATTTTTCTATTTAGATGCAAATTTCAAAATAAAATGCTCATTAGTGTGTTTAAGTCGTGGGATCAATCTTTGAGAAATGAAATTGTTTTCTACTATAAAAAAATATAATACAGAGAAATGTACAGAATCATAAATTTTTAATTAGGAGATGTGTTTATTTTATTAAGAATCCTGGTAATTTAACCTTATGTTGGCAAATTAAAAAATATTTGCTTAGTATTTTATTTATATTTTAGGTCATTATAAATATTTTCAAACTGCATCGGATTTCTATAATATCTTAAAGATTTTAGCTCCCACACGTGAGTTTGATGTTTGTTAGAAGAGACATAAAACTTTCACTAGAAAAAAAAGTTTAAATCAGATCAATACGACTTCACTTTTTAGTTCAATCATCTTTATTAGTAATTTCAAAGTGATAATAAAGGAAAGTACTTGCATAAAGAAGACTAATATATTTTTTTTTACTTCATATAAAACTTAAAATACATCTAACAATTGATGAAAGCGCATTGTATTTACATACAACATATTTTGGGTATTAGATTATAGATAAAATTATCACGATATAAAACTTAATATATGTGATATTATAATGGGAAAAAGATTCAGTTTCGAATTCTTTTAGTTTTGATTATTTCACCGAACAACAACAATCACATATAGAGGTATAGACAGAATTTTTTTCCGTAAAATCTGTTTTCTTCCTTTTATTATGGGTTGCAAAAATAATAATTTTATTTATAAATTAATTTGGGTATTAGTTTATAAATAAAATTATTAGGATATAAAACTAAATATATTCCATATTGTAATGGAACAAGATGAATTTGTAATTCTTATGTTTCTGATTATTTCATGAAACAAAAAAAAGCACATAAAGAGTATTGTTACAAAATTTTTCTCTACAAATACCGCTAATCAATTGTAGTAACGCAGCGCACTTAATCGCTAATTCAGCAGCTTGCTTGCTGTCTAATCCTCTAGTTCTTTTACTTGTCGGCGACTCCGACTACTCTCACACCCGACTTCCCCTCAGCTCCAGAGTGCCTGTCTTTTATAGTTCTGGGAGGCGGAGCTAGAATCTTCCAGACCCATCTGGGCGTATCTGGGTGTATCTCGGTTCATAGTGGATGGTTCGAGAAAGTTCTCGAACTTTCCAGTATTATCCATTTAGTCGCCAAACTCATCACGCACAGGACAGATCTTACAACGGTTTCAACGGTTTTTCCCGCGATGACACTATTCGTGCCGGGTAGCAAAATTACAGATTTGTAACAGTATAGACAAGTTTTTTTCTATAATATCTGTTTTCTTTCTTTTATTATGGGACTAAAAAAGTAATAGTTTTATTAATAATCTAATTCGGGTATCAGTTAATAAAAAATATTATGATATAAAATTAAATATATTCCATATTGCAATGGAAAAAGATGAGGTTGCAATTCTTATGTTTTCGATTATTTCAATAAACAGCAAAAATCGCAATTAGAGTATAGTCAGAATTGTTTCCATGAAATCTGCTTTTTTTTCTTTTATAATGGCCCAAAAAAGCAAACATTTGATTGAAATAAGTTAAGAATGAAAATCCTATCTGAAACTATTCTATCATTTTTTTATAAGGAGTAACATAATGATTGATAGCAGTACATGCCACAAACCAAGTGGATCAAAGAAGAAGACACAAATTTCTATGTAACAAAGGTAGCCAAATCTGTCCCTTCTAGGTTAAAGAAAAATCTCTAAATAGTGTCTTTTATCACATTCTTATTAGCCGGAGGTTAATGGGTCGAGATTTTCTCCAGTTTTGGTCTTTACGTTATCGCCTTTCATGTAAGGACAATGGATTAAGGGAGAAAATATCTTATTTCTCTTGCGGGGGTTGTTTCAAAACTAGACTTAATGATATCCGCATCGTCATGTGGTCGTTATAAATGTCGTATTTATTAAACTGCTTAATCCGTCGAAACACTATTCAGAATAAAGATATTATTTATTTCTGTCTTCATTAGCTTCGACAAGAAAGAAAAGATTTTGCAAAAGTTCTGTTGGGAATTAAGTCTTGTTGCCTTTTCGTTATCTGTCTACCTTGAATTTTGAATAAATACTTAAGAATAGGATTTTAATAAGAAGGTTTTCAGTATCCTTTTAATAGCCAAAATATTTTCTGTAAATTCAAGCATTGTATTGATGTGATTATTTTAAAGTATATTTTCATATATTTCCCGATTCATGTTTTGATCTTCTTTCTCTTTTCTGAATGTTTTGTTCTGTTATTCTGATTAGAAATAAAAAAAATGTGAAATAATTTGAGAAATACTGAATATCTGAAATAAAATTAAGTTTTAATAATTTTAATCTATTTGTTAATTGGGAAGTTAATTTGTATGTAATATTGAGAATATTGTACTAACGATATGTTTTATGGAATGTAGAAAAAAAATGAATTTCATAGCTAAATTCTACAAAACCTGCTCAAACAAGAATTTCATTTTTTTCAGACACTGAATGAAAAAATTTATATTTTTATAACTTAATTAAAAAAAATAAAATGTCTAACGAAAATGTCACTATTTTCACGCTAATTTTACTCTAGCATGTTGTATAATACAGTATAAAGAATGTTTCTGAAACTTCTTGGTCTCTCTAAATATGCCCATGATTCAATTCATCACGCGCATGCCCATCATTCTTCTGTGGATCGTAATGATCTTAAATAATCAAGATAGCATATGAAGTAGAAATTTGATTATCTACAAAATATAAAATGGTGTTAAGGAGGTATCTAAAACTCCTTGTTTTTCTTACCATGTCCGTGAGTAGAGGTTCATCATAAAGTAGAAATATGTCATATTCTTGGATCATAGATACCTTAAAGCCCCAAATAGCGTCTAAAGAAGTAGTTGGTTTACATCTAAGATATCGAGGTGATATAATGAGGTGTGAGGAATGTTTCTGAAATCCCTCTCGCATATCTAACCATGTCCATAAGTCAAGATTCATTATAAAAGAAAAGTGTGTCATCTTTTGTGGATCATAGCGATCTTAAGGCACCAAGATAGTACTTGAAGCATATATATATTTTTTTTAGTTCTAAAATATAACGTGGTGTGAGAGAGTTTTCTGTAAAATCCTTGCTTATTTTTCCAGTTCATGAGTCACTGCTCGTCATAAAGAAGAAATTATCATATTATATGGATCATAGAGACCTTAAAGTATCAAATAGCGTCTAAAGAAGTAATTGGTTTAGCTCCCAATTATAATCTGATGTAAGGGAGGTTTCTTGTTTATCTTACCAAGTCCATGAATCAAGGTTCGTCAAACCGAAGAAGTGTGTCATCTTTTGTGGATCATAGTGATCTCAAAGCATCAGATAGCGCTTGAAGCAAATGTTTGTTTAGCTCCAAAATGTAATAGTGTATAATGTGTTGTGAGAGAGGTTTCTAAAATACTTTGGTATCGCATATCTAACCATGTTCGTGAGGCAGGATTCATCATAAAAGAGAAGTATGGAATCCTCGTTTGATTGTAATGATCTTAAAACACCAACATAACACCTGAAGCAGAAATTTTTCAGGTCCAAGGTATAAGAGTATGTTGCCACTCTGGAAGATTTCAAAAGAATATAACCCACATGTATACATTGCTTGAAGGAATGCGTCTATCTTAACCACGATGGACAATTCCTTTTAAAACAGGCTTTCCATAACCAGCGTTGATAAATATTATTTAATGCACACCAGAAGATAGAACACATAAAAAGAGTTTCAGTTTTTATACTTTAGCCATACCATGTCATTTCTTAATTTCAAATGCTGCTTACTGCCAAAAATGATATGTATTCTTTGATCAAACATTATTTTTGGAATATTAACTTTACTAAAACAATTTTTCTATATATTAATGCTAAAATTTCATTTTTCTAAAATTCTAAAAATTTCTCCAAATGATATATGATAAAAATATTAAAATTATTTTCCTGAAATAATGTTTTAAACTTTGAATTTATTCAATGAATTGATAATGAAATTTTATCAAGAATTTATATAATTCCCTTAGTCCGGTAAGAATAAAATGTATGAAATTTGAAAATGGAACCATACGAATTTTATTTTATGATTTTTTTCCATTATTTCATTAAATAAGAAAATCATTACATACTGATTTGGAAAATAATTCATTATTCTAACATGATATAAATGAACACTATTAAACCTTACTAAAACAAACACTAAGAAAATGTATCCTACCTGAAATTCTTCAGCTCAGCAAATTTCTTTTTATCACTGGCAACAATAGCTACTGATTAATGCCCCCACATATTCCACAAATGAACTTATCAGTACAGAGAGGTACGGAATTCCTAGCAAAAGAGCCAAATATGCTATACTCTAAGTTCTCAGGAATGCTCTTTATTACGTTCTTATTAGTACTGCACTAATGAAGCCGACTTTCCATTACTTTAGCCTCTACGTGGTCGCCTTTCTTAGTAAAGAAAATGGATTGATGGAGGAAATACCCTATTTCTGTTGTGGAGATAATTTTTATACTCTGTAGGAACAATACCTCCGACGGCAGGTAGTCATTATGACTGTTGCACTTATTAATCTGCTGAATCTTTTGAAAACTCATGCTTTAGAATAAAGAGATTATCAACTCCCATCATCATTATCGAGGCGTAGGGGGGGGAAGCCGTTTTCAAAACTGTTTTATTGCCAGTAAAGTCTTGCAACGTCTTTTGTTATTTGTATTCTATAGCTTTTGGAATCAAACTTATAAATGTTTATGGATAAAATCGGCGTTATCTTTGAAGATCTGAGTTATTTTAGCAAAAATTAATATAATAAAATGCGATTAATAGAATTATTGCCGCCATACATAATTTTTAACATTAAAAATGGGCTAGTAAAAGTTAGAATAATTGGATTATATTTTATAATTCTGACTGTGATAAATAAATATATTTTTCCTATTGGGTAAACAAATTTTTCACAAATCTCTCAGAATGTCCTTTCATATGTATGAATTATTTACTGTCATATCAAATTGTTATAAAAAGGGGGCAACTTTAAGTTTCAAAAATAATTGTAAAAATTAACAAAAGAGGATTAAAAAAATTCAACATTTGCAAAAACTACGACAGAGTAACACTTTAGAATGTTAATTTCAATAAAAAATTTAACTTTGACTAATTTTAATACTGAAAGTTTTGTTACCTCTCTTTTAAAGATTTTTTAATACATTTTCGTGTCCTTCAATAATAAAAAAAATCTCTTTATGAATTTCCTGAAAAATGATTTTTTTTTTTATATTGTAACATTACACAATGCTTCCTTAGTAAAAAGTATTTTGATTTTAAGCAGATTTGAAGTGGTATTTAGATTGCATTAACTTCAAAATTTTAATAAATATAAATTGGTTAATGATGCCAAAATTTTGTTCATTTTTCATTAGATGAAGGTAAGTTTAATTGAATGGAATAACATGAACTAAAAAAAATTTTTTTAACTTTCTCAGAGAAGAAGTCTATAAAGAAGAAAGTATTATAATTTTCAAAAGATTAAAACTCGATTTTTCAACAAATAGGCACGTTTCAATTCACATTTAGTCAGAAAAACATATTTTGGAATTGTGTCGTTTTGTTTTTCTATGAACTAGTCTTTTCGTCTCTTTATGTACAAAATATCTTCATCTGTTGAAACAGTCATCGTTGTGGGAAAATATCTTACTCAAAAAACTTTCAAATAAAACTTCTTTTTATTTTTCCTTCAGGTGTGACCGGAGCTTGGATGCACATCGATGAAAACGGAGATGTGGAAGGGAACTATACTGTCCTAGCTCTACAGAACGCTCCTCAGAACATCACACTAAAAGGCCTCGGAGGTGAAAAGAACCTGTCGCATCTCATGCTTCCGATGGCTCGATTTCAGTATGACGGTGACACGGGGGAACCGGTAAGATTTTGTCTAATATTGATATTATGCTGCTAGAAACCTTCTGTCAACTTTGATGAATTTTCATTCTTTAACACTAGCGTGAAAACATTCGAAATACAAATTTTACTTGGATTACGAATAATAATCTTGTAATCTTGCTTCCCTGCGCAGCTAATATCATAGCAAGAAAGAGAGTTTAACAGATCCTTTTAATGGTTCAGTTCAATGGACTCGGGCTTGGCGACCATTTGACGACAGTTATTGATTAAAATGAGATTTCTAGAAAATACGAGAATCATAGTGACATCACTAATAGGACATGATATTTGTTAACTATTTTAGATTTGTCTCTTTCGCGGTAGCCTAAATGAACGTGAGAGAAAGTTAAAGCTAGTCGATCTATGAAATTTTCTCTTCGGAGAATTGAAGCAGAGGAGATTTACTCTATTGTGCTATGCTATTATTAAATTACCGATTTATTATCTCCTAGTGTACTTTTGATTTCTGAAAGTTATGTGTTTATGAACTCTACGACTATACTTTCTCTCTGTGTTTCTAGTTTCTTTGTGGAATAAAACATCTTTATAAAACATATTGGACCTCTTACACCGTAGACTAACCAGTATATTTCTGCATCACTATACTGTTAATGATACGAAAAAAGTGTCCTATAACAGCCTTTTTTGAATTTGGAAGGAATTATAAGTAAAAATCGAAAATTATCAAAAACGTGACATCTTTGCTTCCCTAAGTAAATGAATAAGATCATTAAAAATAACAAACTATTTAATTTGGATGTCCTATTAATAGTTATACAATACTTTTGTACTTGATTGTATTTCACCTTTTGTATAACGGGTCTTACTTCTGCATATAGCATGATTAAATTATATTTTTGTTCCGCAAAATGCAAGTTTTAGAATTTTTTCATTTTAACTGGTTTTCTCGTGCAATGCTTTAATTAGTCAATAACCCATGGTGACCTCAAAATGTATTTTATTAATTTTATTTCTGCTTTGAATCACAGAAAAATATATTTAATCACAATATTAAATCTGCTAAAAGTAAAAACAATATTAAAGAATTTTCATTAGATAATTGCAATGTTAAGTAAGCATATAAGTTAAAATTTTCGGTGAAAAGTTTTTAAACAATGCGTGTAATAGAACAAGCACACTTATTAAAAATTATTGTCGAAACTTGATTTTAAATGTATCATATTCACTGAAAAATATATTTCATAGAAAAATGTCTGATTCAAAATGCAAAGTGAATTTAAAACATCTAGAAATAAGTTAAAAAAATTAAAATTAGAATAAAATGTAAATGTGACTCGAGATTGATTACCTTCGTTCCCTTCAAATGTGTGATAATTTTTAATATATCATAATGCCATATCATGTAATTTTGATGAATATATTTAAGTGTCTATATTTTATCCTTATAATAGTAATTTTCCAATTAAGACAAGAATTTCACTTTTTCAAATTATTTATTTAAATTTTATTTTGATAGAAAAATTTCTTTAAATATTTAGTAGGATAGTCGTCTATTATGTTTCCAATTTATTTATTTTTAAAATTTAAATTTCAAAAAAGATGATAAGGCATTTATTTTAATATATTCTTGAATATCAACTAAGTAAAATAAATGACATTATAAATGTTCAAATTTTGAATCAGTAAAAATTTTTATAGATTGACTGGAAGCCTTAAAACATTAGTTGTGTGAAAATAATCTATTAAGTTATTTCAAAGATGGAAATTCTTCCAGCGAAATATATTTGTCTCGTTTTAGGATTCTAATTCGAAGCATATCATTATCTTTCTTTTACCGGCTTTTGAAAAGTATCAGCAAATTCAGAATGATAAACAGAAATATAAAAGGAAGCGAAACAATATTTTGTCGGCCTTTTCATAAGTAATGCATATCTACTTTTAAGAACTGGCAATCATTTGAATTAGTCGAACGGTAATTCTTTGAGTTTATTTAATTTATATGAAATTTTTATTTACAATGCTGAAATAAGGTTTCACTTTGATGGTATGTACTCATAGTACTTCATTTGAAATTCTAAGAGAGTGTAAGGTTCTTTTAAAATCTCCTGTTCCGTTGAAAAGTTTATTATTTCTTAAAATCGCAGGAATTCCTACATCAATCTAATTTCTGATAGAAAAATAGTAATCTTAGTTGGAAAGAGGAGTCTTTGCATATGCGTTTTAAGCATATAGAAATATGTTTAATGGAAAATGAAATGTAGGATCATGCTTTACATAAAAAAAAATTATTATCAAGACATCGAGAGGAAACCAACTTGATAAAGTTTATGGATACACAACCCTTTCTAGATGTAATAAAGAATCTGTGATATAAAAGGTGAAAAATTAAGTAATAACGAATACAACAAAAGTATAATGGAAAGGTTCATTTAAAGTCATTCTTAGCAATTATCATATCCTGTTACCATTATTATAGAAGCTTCATAATCTTCTTTATTTGTCGCATGATACATTTGGTTTTGAGCGATATTTTGAATCCAGATCTATAAATTGCCTACGTTAGTCTTGTAAAATGAAAGATTTTTGTTATATACAAGACAGTAATGTAAGTGGTCTGGATAACCATTGCCTCTACAAAAGCAATGATCATGGCAAACATAACTGAATGAATATAGAAAATAAATGAAATGTATACTTTGAACTAGCCCAGCAAATGAAATCTCATTATTCATTCTAATTATTGAAATGATTTCATTAGAAAGTGTAAACTGCAAATGAATTTCAAGAAAAATTAAATTTTATGGTTGTAAAAAATAATAACAATAGTGCTTATCTAATGAATTAAAATAGCATAAGCATGCAGTGAGTGCACTTCCCTTTTTAATATTCGAATGATTAAAAGTCGCATATATATGTCCACCTTACTAACTCAAAAATTTAATCGGAATGAATTTAGTGGGGTGAATACTATTAGTTTTAAACTATTTACTTGAAGAAGTAATTACAGGTATCTAAAATATCAAGACAAATCCATGTAGCTGTGACTTGCAGTTTTGATAGTTTTTGCATTTTTTATTTGTTAAAGTGATCTTAGAATACCTTTTCAAAAGTCTCTAATTTTTTTTTATTGAACATTTATAAATCTCCCGTGCACCACAAAGTATCACACGGGGCTTACAAAAGTAAGTATGTAACACATAACAAAAAGAAAAAGAAAAAAATTTAACAGTCATGAAGAATTACAGATGTCAACAATAAATTTACAGAAATTTTCAAAAGCTCTTCTAGTGGAAATAAGTTGGTGAAACTCTGGAGGCCAATTTATATTCATGTCCTTGAGAGCCAGGATCTGTCTTTCTTTGATAAACTTGGAACATACAAGGAGCACATGTTCAACATTTTCCTCCCCACCAATATTATAATCGCAGGAAGATGACGGAAACAAATTAAATTTGTACAACTAACTAAAAGTCCCTAATTGACACCAGTATTTGGGAATAAGTTGCTCGCTTGGAGAAATAGGATATCTCTGCATTGTGCCTTTAGGGGAAAAAGCAAAAATAAAACATCTTGCAGTTTACTATCTTTTCCACAGTAAATCGCACCTAGGTCCATAATTGTATTTTTATTTGATAATGCTAATTAAGAGGATGGCCCCAGTAACTTTTTATCCCTGATTCTTGATCCTTACCAATTCTATGGCTTAATCCATCAGGTCATTGATGGGGAGCCAAATTATATATTTTTAGTTCTTGTATCATGACTGAAAAGCGAATGTTAAAATGCGTATACCATAATGAGATCATTCCAAAGCAATTTTTAATAATGTGGTAATTTATTATATTAACATCTAGTTTTAAATTGATAGCATGAAAAAAGCAGGAAGAAATTCGAATTGCTATCCAAATAACCAAATTACATTAATTCCATCAATATAGAAGAGACTGAAACGCCCTTTCAATAAAACTTCAGCAGGTGCCTGGATATCAAAGCAATATTTCCACCTTAAATGTATGGCGTCATCGTAATTATATGTTCAATCAATCACAAAGCGTTGCGATTGATTGAATTGAATATCCATGACGTGCGTGTTGCTCATTAGAAAAGTTCCAGTTGGGGTTAGGGAACAAGAAGATTTTCTGGGAACTCAGTGGGTGTCAACGCATACGTATGTTTAACAATTATGAACTAAGAGTCCTCTTTTGTAAATCAACCTTCTAAGAATGCAGGTTGTATTTGCCATTTCTGAAAAGTTAGAAAAATATTTTTTAATCTTTTAAAAAAGTATTTTTTAATCTTTGGAAGAGAATTTCAGGCTTTACAGAATCCTTCAGGAAACTGAAGTCAAATTATCCTTGGGATTAGAGGATTGATCCTAAATTATGCCTTTTGATTTATCATGTATTTAGTTTGTACCAAAGTAACATATATATTCGATACTTAGTGCCATATAATTACCATTGTTTCTTCCCACTGTTACGATTTTGTCATTGTATCTCTTAAAGTTACAAGAAATGTTAGAGTGGGCATTAAGTTTTCATAGCACTTCAAATACTAATGTATATTTTCAGATCAGAGTATCATAGAAACTAATTAATATGTGTTCCCTCCTATTTTGTTTCACAAGTATTGTAAGCATCGCATATATATTCTTTTCACTTTTCTCGGGTAAATCGACGAATGAATTTTTAATAATTTCATATAATTCATACTTTCAATATTACGAATAATTCATATAATACGAATAATTTCATATAATTCATAATTTCAATAATATGAATAAATCATAATATACGAATTCATATAATGCAAATAATTTCATAAAATTCATAAGGAATAAATCTCCTTAACATTTTTTATATCACTTATATATCCCAGTCAAAAGCTAATGTAAAACAGGAAGTTATTCTTTAATAGGCATAATTTTTGCTTTTGTTTTATAAGTATTGCTGCAGTTATAAAACGTAAGTGACCCACATCATAGTTTTGAATACACAAAATCAAAATTAAAGTTTTTTTTATACATTGATTATTTCTTATGATAGATTTAATGTACGAATTTATAAATTTGCTGCAACAATTGGAATGCTTTAAAATGTTATCAATCAGAAGTTGGTTTTTACTCATTAATTTTTATTATTTGAGAGTAATCTTGAAAAATAATAAGCATGTAACCAAAAATTACTTAAAACAATATAATTTAAATAAAAGCTTTTATACAATTCACAAAAAATGAAGCTTCAAATATTATGCAAACAAATTCACGTAATTCGCGAAATAAATAATAAATAATTCTTCAATGAATAAATAATATCTTTAATGATTTGGTACCAATATCTTCTTAAATACTACTTCTTAAATTTTATCAAAACTAAAAAAAAAAATTTAAAAAATCAAGAGACATTTTTTAAATACTTTCCTTCATATGACATCGCTATGATTGAGTGTATTTGTAAAACTTTTTAACTATCAATATCTTCTTAAATATCACATCTTAACTTTTGTCAAATATTTTTTAAAAATCAGGAGATTTTTAATATTTTTCTTATTGTGACTTCAGTTCTTCCAGCATCCTCTAATCGTTTATTCTCAACCTCTTGATGCATTCCTACTGACTTATGTCTAAGAATCTTTAGAGTCATCAAACCATTTTGTAGTAGCCATTATATCAACTCACACGATTTAACAATTTTGTAGCACCATTTCGCACGTTATATGACTTCATGAGTGGATGTCGTCGAACATGTTGCTCCAGAATTTCATCGGCCTCATGACTCTTTAAAACGCTCGGATACATTTCAGAGATGTTTCCTACTGAACAGTTATATTTCAGTATTAGCGATCCTTTCAAACGATCGAAACGTTTGAAAGGATCGCTAAAGAATAATACGGCTTAGAATACAATTAATATTTAAAACAAAAAAAAGTTCCATTCTGCTTTCATTCATTTCAAAGCAAATGTTTTTTAGAATATTCCGATTCGTTAGCTTTATTCGTTACTTATTAAGCAAATTATGAAAGACAGTGTAGAAAAACTAAATGTTAATAAGTTACCTGAAAAACAAACAAAATGTTACTTTATAATGGTATTTTAATCAATCAAAATCATATTATATAAATGTTTAAAAATAGATCTATTTAACCTAAATATTGTCAAAATTATATGTTTCGAATTTCAAGGATTCAATTTGGTAAGATCAATGTTAAAGAGCATTTGTTTATTCATAGCGAATTTATTTCTGCACAAATTATATATCATTGCCTTGATTAGGCAATTTATCTCTAATTGTTTGTTGTCAGAGTTAGGTCTTATTCAGTAATATATATGCATAAACATATTATAATCATAAACTTAATGATGGGATTATATGTATTTATTCTTGAGAAGATTACATATTCTAAAGTTTAGACTCGAGTGTTAATATACGTTGCACCAGGCAACGCGGGCGATTTCATTCTGATTCCAAATACTACGAACGATTATTTTAGATTATATAATTGAATGCTTAGACGAAATTTATTTTACAAATAATTGAAAAAGAAAGTATGACTTTTATTATGCAATTATGCTAATAAAATAACGTATTAGCATCAAATTAAGATTTATTCTATATTTCGTCTAATAAAATATTCTACATCTATGATTTATTAACTGCTGTCGTAAAAATAAGATGAATATTTCTTTTCTAATAACACGAAATAATGTTAGGCTATGACATCATAGGAAATTTGCATTCCTGTACTATAACAGGAAATAAATATTATCATCTTCATAAATAAGAGAGCTTTTTTATGGGTGCATAATTACTGTTATTACAAATTTTTTGCAGAAAAATCGAGAAACTATTCCCCTAATTTTGTCACGGTAAATCAAAAAAATACTAGAGGAAAAATAACTGAGAACATATCATTACTTTATAGGTCTTCATCACGTACAACCACAAAAAAAAATAATCCATCGTGGTTTTCTCTTCGCTTAAAAGAGTCTTCAGAATTCTTTGAGAGAAAACACAAAATCTCTCGGTTCATGTAAGTGTAAAGCCATTTCATGAACTTAATAGAATGTCTGCATTCTCTTTGTTCCATTTTTCTTTTATGCTTTTGAAAATGGGAGAGATATTTTTCTACTTTTCTCACACAATGCTTTTCTTAAAATAAACAAAAATTCCTAAGGCATTTGTCTTCGGTAAAACCATTGTTCCACATAACTTTGTTTTGAGGAGCGCGTTATTCTTTTATACATGCTTATCCATAATTGGCTTAATTAAATGCTCAGATTTTGAAAGTTATATTCTACAAATCTTCTTGTTCTCGTTGTCGTTATTATTTTTTAAAAATTGAATGTATGATGCCAGTAATGATCTGTTGTTTGAATAAATCGATTAATTGAAATCTCCCATAATTTAGCATACATCTATTAAAGTGCCTTATTGTAAATGCGTCGCAAAAGATAAAGAGAACAGTAGAAAATGATTATGAAATCTTTCATATTTTCTAGAGTTTATGGTATAAAGATAGGTAATAGAAAACAGGGCAAATTAAGAAAAATATGGCTGCAAATATTTGCTAGATATTACATTATTTAAGAAAAATTACTTTAAAAAAAGCAAAATTTATTGAAAATATAAACAGTAAATAAAATCAAACTTTATTTTAAAGTTTAACGCTCACTCTGTCCTATATATTGTTTAATAGATGCTTTTAACTAACTCAACGTTCTTATTAAACAAATCACTGCATATTTTATAATCCATTGATTTTGTTATGGATTAAAAAAACTAATTATTATTAATATCAAGGTACTACACTTTTGCAGTTAAAAATTATTATTAGGATTTTTTAAGATAAACTAAACGAATAACAGTGTACAATATATTAAATATTAGCAGAAACGAATGATAAAGTATTTTAAATGTGTTAAAACACGAAAAACGTTTTATATTAGAATAATTATACAGCTTTTCAACTAAAAATGATTTGAATGCAACATTCTCATGGATGAAGGAACTAAATGATGCAACTTAAAACTACTATTATGACACGATTTTTTTCTCCCAAAAATTCATGCAAATATTTCTGAATTTCCGAAAAATATGAAAATTATGTACAAAAAGTGCCGAAAATAGCAGCCACTTTATTGTTTTCAAGGACTCCATCTTCGAAAATAATAGCTCTATACGCTTTGTACTTCTTACAAAATGGATCTTCAGAACTTTCTAAGGAAAAAAAATACCGTTCTTTGTACAGACATAAAGCCATTTCATGAACTTAATAGAATGTATGTATTCTCTTTGTTCGGGTTTACTATTATGTGATAGAAAATGGAAGAGGGATTTTTTTCCCTTTCTCAACTTTTTTTTATCCTTTTATTGCGAAATGCTCTTGAAATTTCTGGAGTAGTTTAGTCTTAAGAGGACAGAAAAGTTCCGCGAATATATATATATATTTTAAATTTTTTATTTCGTAAAATTATAAAATTAGATAAGATAAAGATTAAATCTAGAGCTTACAAAGTACTGTGTTGTATATTTTCATGAGATAATGATTGTTATAAATACAATAAATTTGGAAATTAATATTTTCAATTTAAAACTAAAGTTAGCAGTTATCTTTATATACTTATTTATAAAAAATGTGGCAAAAGTAAGCAAATCGGAAGGTTGTAGGGCAAACTAGGACAAGTTGACGATGCTAAAAGGTGACCATTTTTACTAATAATAAAGATGGTTGTCAATTTAGTACATATATACCTTAAAAGAAAAAAATGGAAGTATTTTTAAAAAATTTTAATTAGAATTTTATTAATTAAAAAATAATTTGAATTTTGGCATTTTTACGTGATAATTAGGGATTGCAATACCGGACCAAAATTTCAATACCGGTGTTCGGTATTTTTTAAATCTTAATACCGGGATACCGGTTTTAATACCGGTATTAGAAACTTTGGAAACAGAAAAAAAACACAGGTGTTTCTTTTTTTTTATTTGCCAGTTTTATTAGAGAGTGTAAATATCACAAAAAATAATTTGTAACTTATAAACTATAACAGCATATAATCACAAAAAAGTAAAGAAACATCTTATTTATTTAAATCACAAAAAAAGTGTAAATATCACTATTCAGTCTGTGGTACTATTACAAATTTTTGAAATGTGATCTTAAAAAAAGTAATGCATCCATTGTACTGTCATTAAGCCTGAAAAGAATTTTGTGTAAAAATGACCAGCTGTCGAAAACGCTCTTTCGGCATCTACGCTAGTTGGTGGTACTGTTAGCAATGCGCGATATACTTTTTCCAAGTATTTACCTCTAAATCCCTCATCTTCAAATAAATCGATTTCTCGTCGGATGGTTTTGGATATAGCTGATTTCTGTATTGTATTTTGGTTCGTTGAAGTTTTTTTTTCTTTATTGCTGATTCTAATTTTTGTTCAAGAGACAATTCCTTTTCACTATCGACAGAAGTGACATCATAATCTTCGATAATTGAACCGAATTCTGAATGTGGATAGGTTAGTGGGAAAAAATTTTTTTAGAAACTTTACTCTAACTAAATCAGATTTGAATTGGTTATTTTCTTTTCTTCTTTTCATTTTTATTTTTAAAATCATTAGAATTATGTAAATACCATAAGACATTTTCTATTTCAGTATGCCTTTCTTCTGTCCGATTTTTCAATTTAATATATTTGGAATCCGAAGTTTCTATATCCACAGTATTTGGATTCTTCTGTTCTTTATATTTTTGGTATAATACATCTATTACTCCTATTTGAATTCCATGTGCATAGCACAACTGCTGATTTGCACCAATCAACTTTCCAACTTTTTTCATAATTGTTGCTCCATCAGTCGTTATGGATACAATATTTTCTTTCAGGGATAATCCATGCTTCGCTAATTTAGATTTAAGCAATTAATTAAGCCATTAATTAGCTAATTAATTTCGCCCGTTAGGGAGACATGAAAACAAGAACGTATACTATTTTGCTATGTTGGCGATCCCTGAACATATAGTGAGGACAATTTAAAAAAATTTCTAGTAAATACCGAAAAACCGGTATTTAAACTTGTGAATACCGGTATTACAAAATTGTACAAATGGCCCAAAATACCGGTATTCGGTATCCAGGTATACCGGTATTGCAATCCCTAGTGATAACGTCTGTAAAAATGACTACGCAAAAATAAATTTTGCACCATCAAAATTTGAAAAATGTCTTTTTTGATAATACTAATTTAACAATCGTGTAATTTTTTTTCTTGAATATTGCCAATGTTTTAAAATATTTGCAATATATATTGAATTAAGTAATTTTGTAACTCTAGCAACTATAATACGTAGTCAATTATGCTATCAACGACAACTTGAATATATTGCGAGATATTTGCAATAATTTTTATTTTCGAAGTAAATTATTCTTTTTTGCATTTGTTTTTATTAGAATGATCTTTCGTTGTATTGTACTTAGTTGGATAAATTTTTATATTTATATTACCAATATTATTTTGTGATTTTGGAAAGACAATGCAACAGTGTCATTCTTCCTCAGTAGTGGGGCAAAATGATGATCATGATAAATGCTATACACATTTTGTATTCTTAGAAGATATAGGATCATATATTAATGAATCAAATTTTATTAAGTATTTTTTCTTGAATATTATGTTATGAAGTAATCATTGTGCTTAAGACTTATTATTGTGCTTAAAGTGCTATGTGTCCAGCTAACTGTGAATTAAGATGTAAGTACACACTTGAAACTTCGAAAATAGTTCAAAATATCGAATATTTTTTTTTATTGCTTAATGATGTTATCTGATCCTTTAGCTTTCAAACGGTACCAAGATATAAGATCATATATTAATGAATCAAATTTTATTAAGTATTTTTTCTTGAATATTATGTTATGAAGTAAACATTGTGCTTAAGACTTATTATTGTGCTTAAAGTGCTATGTGTCCAGCTAACTGTGAATTAAGATGTAAGTACACACTTGAAACTTCGAAAATAGTTCAAAATATCGAATATTTTTTAATTACTTAATGATGTTATCTGATCCTTTAGCTTTCAAACGGTACCAAGATGTTGTCAATATTCGAAATATTTCTCGAGTTATAATTATTTTTCTTGAGGCGCTTCCCTTAAAAACTCTAGTTACAGTTTTTTTAAAACTCATTTTATGAAGAATGATATTTTTCCACTATGTTGCTTCATTGAAGCAATCATAACTCAACAAGAAATGAACCAAATACAATTATTTATGTATCAAAATAATCTGTATGAAATAACGGATGTTTTGTGCTTCAATCAAAGTTACATTTATAGAAATAAATTTTTAATGGCTATTTAAAAGTTAAAATGACAGAAAAAATCTCGCTTTTTCTATTCATCGTTGATGAAAAAATTATTAAAAAAATAACTATATATTTTTATAACTTGATTGATGCAGACAACATGAAGACTAATATTAGGCATCATTTCCAACTAGAATTGTGTGTCTGTACAAATTAAAATTTAATATATCATGTTTCAAAAAATATGCTAATTTGCTCATTAAATATTGTTTAATTAATCAATAATTAGTGTAATATGGTTTTTTTTCGCTGAAATGAGTTTAAACATATATTAATGACCTACTGTGAAAAAACTGGATTTTTAAAGCTCAAATTTTAAAAAACTCTTCAATTGTGTACGTACACCTTAATATAATTCAAATTCAATTTTTTAAAATCTAAAATTAACATAAATTTACTTTTTTTTTAATGTTGAGAATCCTTTGTGCTAATATACAGCCTAATTTCTGTATCATTCTAACCTAGTTTTCTGATGGAGAATTTAAATACATCTCACAATATGAAAGAACTGTACTGCACTTTCTTAGAAAATTCCAGCTGATGTCATAAGTGTCGGTCTCCGTAGTTATTTTAATAGGAATCAAATTTCTGTTTCTTAGACTCCCCCCTTTTTTTCTGCTTCTCGTGTTTTTTTGTTTTTTTTTTGTTACTTTAATGTTTTTGTTGTGTATCGTGTGCTTCCTTCCGAAAGAATACATCTTTAAAGATGAAATGATTAAAATATCATCTGTATTTCTATGCGATTTGTAGTATAAGTAGACAAAAATGTCATATATAATAAGAATACCTGTTTATTTTCATAATTCCCTAATCTACTTGGTAATTTTCAGTTTAAGCAAAGCTCACCCCATTATAAGATGCTGAAATTTCATCAAAATTCTTACATTCTTCCAATACATTACCGGATTTACATGGCCATTTGTAGGTTCCACCAAGACGGCCAAGTTCCATTACACGCATGATCCCACTATGGTTGGCAATGGTTTGCATTTTTGGTGATTCATCAAGGAGACCTGTAAAAATAATCAAGTACCAAAATAAGTAGTATACATATAAACTTCCAACCCTCAATTGACTCCAGGTCATCTTGCCCAATTGGAAACGTTATTTTATCTTTGATTATTTTCATAGGATGAAAAAGAATAAGATACAAAGAAAGATAAGAAAAGAATAAATACACTTCTCAAAATCATTAATTAATAATGATTTTGAGAAGTGTATTTTCTACAGCAGTCATCTAGACCAAAGATTAACCAACTATCGTCTTTTCTAATTTACAAAATATTATATATGTACGATCTTAGACATTACAAAATGTGAGACAAAATAAACAAACATCACCAAATAGGCAATGGAACGGCAATGACACGTCTTTAGCGTCCAGCAATATGAACCGATAAATACGCAAGACGATGAATATTAAGTAATAGTACCTTATTTTGCCTCACTCTTCAATTTGTTTGTGTTTCCTCTGTTATAAACTCTTTTAATAATTCAGAAAATTAGGAAATAGCAGAAAACAGATTCGAAACATAATGTGGCCATATGCTTTTGTAGAATGTTAGAAAATTCAGAGACGTTTATTTGTGCAAATGTTTAAGCAGTAATACCATTACTATATAAATAAATGCGTGCTTAAAGGAAGAGACAATCGCTTTGAGAATCGAATAATCGATATTGTTTTATTATGGATAAAGGCTGAAAATTATAGCCTATAGTCCAAACGTGAATCTGAGAATCATTAATCGGAATTTTAATTTCTACTCCTTTTTAATTGTTATATAACCATTCGAAGCACTTTCAAGATTTCATCAATACTAACCATCTGTGGCGACGAATTTGTCCGCCCTAATTATTTATTACTTAGGCTGCTAGACGATTAAAACGTAATGCATTTGTTCAAATATCACCTGGTTATTTGATATTATTTTGGAATTAATGTCTAAAGAAAGCAATTTTTTAATCCTAATTCTTATACTTTTAAAGTTATAAGATTAAATATTTTGATGGTATGTTTGAATTTAATCATACCAGTGAAAATTTTGTTACTAATAACAGATTAAATTTTAAAAAAGTACTAAAAGTAAAGAAAAGGTTGTACAGAAATAAAGCTGATATCATTAAAAGGGAGTTTCGAGTTTGAAGAAAATGTAAAAAGCCATTTTTGTAAGGAAATACTTTTGGAAGATATGACCATCCATTTTCAACTTTTAGTTATGGCGATTATCCTTTTAGCGACCATTAAATGTAGTTTTGTGCTTTATCGATTAAACTTTTTCTTGACGCCTACTTCGAGATGTCTTTTATACATTGCTTTTTAATGCCGGGTGGATTTTGCGGGAATGCGGCGAGCCCTCGCTAGAGCATTTCTAAGAATATTATGCAGCTCCAATAGTTGTCGAAGCATTACATTATGTGTAGCTGTAAAAACATTCAATGAAGCAGTCTGAAAGTTCATATAAAGCCTAATTTATATTTGACTGTTGGCATTTGGCAAAGAGTAGTAGGAGTTGTTCTGTAGGCAATAGCGCTTTGTATACAGATAGATTTAAAAATAAAGCCCTTTTATGCAGTTCCAAGTAATTAATATCAATGTATTATGAGCGGCAAATATTACACATGCAATTTGAATGCAGACTAAGAAACCAAAGAAGATTTCGGAAAGTGTATACCGAAAAAAATTATTAGCACAAAATAATAAATATTAAGTAGTTTATAAAACCTTATTCATAACAATGATTTACCAATATTTTTTAATTGATCTACCTTACTTACTTTTTCTTCATATAGTTGAAATGAATCTTCAACCGCCTGATTGTGAATTATTAGATTACAAAATTATATTCTAAAAATGTGGTTTTTTTACATATCTATAATACGTTTTGAGCAATCTAAAAATTTTGTTAACACTTTTCAAAGTTTAATTAACTTTGCAAACTGTTAAGAGAGTATAATTGGACTAAATGTAAAATATTTCTCAAAATACAGTCTGAAAATAAAGGAATTCATTGAAAGCGCCACTTATGTGTAATTAATTAATAAAAAAATTAATTGCCAAACAAGAAAACCCGGTGCATTTTTTTTTTCTTTTTAAACCAGATACGTAATTAATTAATATGCATCATTATCGTTATTTAAGTTTTCTTCTGATAGTACGTCATGTAATTACCATGAAAAATCTTTATGGATTTCGTTGAAAGATTCCAAAAATATATCTATCAAAATCTTTTTTTCTCCTTTGTGAAGAGAGTTAAAATATAATAAAATTATAGAAAAAATATTTAAATGTAAAAAAAAAATCGATGGATACAAAAATTGTGGATCCTAGGCTAGGCTGACTGCGAGACAACTACTCAGATTTTTATATTCTGAATACCACATATGAGAGTTTTGTGCTTTGTAATATAGTAAAAAGAAACTGAATATGTGGTTTGCATATATCTTCTTCGACCAATTAAAACCAAAATTTGACACATAAATACAAATTTAGCAACATAATCAATTAACAAATTTCATTAATTTAAATCATTAAGTTTTTCACTTACTGTATTTATATGCATGCAGTATGCCGATAAGCAGTTGAATCCTTATTGAGTTTATTCAGAAAATTTACTACAGATTTAACGCTAGATGCTAAAAACTCTACAACGAATTTTAACTACCTACTTTTTTTTCGTTTTGATGCATCATGCTCACTTGTACGCAGACAAACAAATAAACGTTCTGTGTTGGGATTTCATATCAAATTTCAGTTGTTTCGCTAAAATTGTTTATGAATTAGGTTCCCAGACAAATTGACGTAATTTCATGCATTTTTTTTCAAGTTTAATGATATTTGAAACATAAAAATTCATTAAAAGGTTTTTTTTAACTTGAAGTTTTTGACGATCACAATATATATTTGTATACTTCGGATACAAGAGAAAAAGAATGAAACGAACTTTCTTGGATGAAATTTAGCATCTGGTCCTTACAGTAAAATATTATAACTGTGTCATTTTTTTTATAAAATGCAATTTACGAGAAAATGTATCTTTCTAAATGAATGTCTCTATCTCTTTGTAGTAATTTGGAGCGACCTAAATAACAATAAATGATTTTTGATATGCGAGTGAAACAGTTACATTATTATCCCTAGTGTATAAGTAATAACACTATCTCTATTTAAATCAAATAATTAAATGGATCAGTTATGAACTCATATTTATATATATTCTTGAAATTATGTTTAAAATACTTGACTAAAAAGTTTGAAAAGGAATTCTCAAATAATGAAAAAGAAAGAAACAAGAAAAATTATGAATATACAACAAAACATTTTGACTAACATATAAATAATTTTAAAAACTAGATGAAGCAATTTACTGAAATAAAAACAAAGTTGATATTGATAACTACTTAATAATATAGAATATACTCTTTATATAAGTTATTTGAATTATCCATAAATTTCTGGAATGACATCATGTTTCTTTTGCAGATAATTGAATATCAAAATTAAAAATGGAAAATTCATTGTAATATATGAGCAAATAGTATTTATCAAATAAATAAACCTAAATCCATTGAGGTTTTGTCGATCTAAATAAAAAAAATATAATGGTTTTGATTCCAACTAGGTTTTTTTCCTAAATAACTTTAGATGCAAGCATCATACAAACAAGAACATTTAAAAGAAGCAAATGTTTAAAAAATATTTATCAATTAATGTCTACTAATAATAAAAATGAATGTGTATTTATATTGGTGTTCTGCAGGCCAAACCATTTGACCTACAGCTATCAATTTTGGCACATATATACATTTGGACATTAAAAATGCGTATTTTGGAGCGATCTTTTAAAAATTTTAAGTAATTAAAAATTAATTAAATTTTGTCATTTTCCCAGGGAAACTTCTGAAAATATTATTGCACAAATATGAATTTCACATCGCTTCAATATTTAAAAAAATGACATTTTTAATCATAACAATTAAATAATCCAGCAATGTTTTTCAGAATTTTGACAATTTTTTTAAAAATAGTATTTGTCCAATTTTCTGTCAACTCATTCAACAATTTCCCCCAAAATTTAAATCATTTTCATTGTTTCATCATACAATTTTCTTCTATTGTTGAAGGCTAAAAAGGATTCTGTTTCATATCTAGATTCCTTAAAAGACGAATAAAAAGGTGAATTTGCAGCCTCTCGAAATATGAGTGAATTGGTCATTAATAGTGCTATGATGTCATGGGAGTGTTTCCATTAAAAAGACCTATGTTCAAGAATATTTATAAGGCAATTTATTGCCAAAATATAGTTTGTTGATGAAATTGTGGACATGAATTTATACATAAAAGATTTAAATATAATTAATATACCCGACTAACCATCTGAACACCAAACGTAACTAGTGATTTAAAAAAAATTTTTAGTCTCAAAAGTTTGATTGATGTTTACTGCCTCGGATCTCAGCACATACCAATTAGTTACATTAGTCATCACTCGGTGGCGCTGTTCTTACGAATGCTGCATTTCTTTCTCGTCCTTGGTGTGAAGTTCGCCAATGTGTTGCAAAGTGTTTTCTTTGCAAAGCGAATTGCTTTGCGAAACGTTATAAAAATACGAAAAAGCCCTATTATCTATCATATAAAATTAATAATCAGATATATATCTCAACATCTCAAGAACAATTAATTATTTGAGTATAAAGAACTGAAAAATAGTTTGCTACTCAAGATAATCGTTTTTTCTGCAATCCAATATAATTTTATCACTACTTATATTAAAAATGCTTTCAAAAATCCACTGTTCATTTTGTTAAACAACTCTGATTCAATAATAATGCGCATTTCATCACTTAAAATTCCATAATATCAATATTTATAAGTTTAAATTTCTATATGATTTGGGGATAAAGAGCTATTCAAATTTTATACGCGATATTCTGAAAATTCATTTCCAAATTTTAAAAGTATGTTCAGGCATACAGAAATAAGTGAAATATTTTTTAAATACAACATGGGTTGAAACTGTTAGGGGAGGGGGGGGTTCCCTACAGGAGACTCTTTGTCGGTGAGTTAAGTAAAAGGAAATATTTTAAATAAGGAGAAAATATCCTCTTGTACTTTCCAAAAACTTAGCAAATCTTTTTGAAAAGCCAAAACTTATTTGAACTACTCAAAAGGGGATTCTTTCAGTAATTTAATTTGCAGGAAACTTTTATTCACGATGCTAGGATAAGGTTTCACTTAGATGCTAGATACATTAGTGCCTCATTTGCAATTCCAAGAAAGTGGAAGTTTCTTTTATAAATTCACTACATAATTCAATGCTTATTTATTTCTCAATATTGAGGACTTCTCGATATTAATTTAATTTTTGATTGTAAAGTCAATGAAATAGAAAATTTGAATAATACATGCGTTTCTTAATGAAGTAAATAATACTAAATTCAAGAATAAATTGCTGTATGAAAGAAAAAAGTGTATTGATGAATAAATAGGAATGCTTACAAAAAAATATGTTTATTGGTTTAAGAAAATGAAATTTAAGCAATCTGCAAAATATAACAGTAAGGCGAAATTTTAAATAGTTTCGAACCAACCAAATCTAATTATTTCATTTATAGAATTCTTTGTTTGAAAAAAAAGTGCTTATTTATAAGCATTAACAAGAATTTGAACAATACATTTATTGATTAGATTTCTCAAACGGAATCTAGATTTGAAGTTACACTGAGACTATAGATACTGATTGAATGATTGTAAAGGTCTGAGAAATAAAATATAGCGATATCATAAATAATACCCTACTTTTCGATCCTTAGACAACTAATCAACGTTTAGCATATTTATGGTATCTGCCAAATAGTTTTACAAGATTACAAGATTTTATTTTTATTGCCTGATCAAAAGCCTATTCTTTGAAATTTCGAAAATTGTTTATTTTGCTTCTTCAGAGATCGCAAGAACAATTAACAGAACTTGTAAATACACGACAAAGAAGTAACTTTCAATATTTAAAAAAAAAATTAACATTTTAAATTTATATTTGTTTTATGCTATTTGATACATATGAGATATTATTTTGGAATAATTCAACTACGCAATTCTATGCTGTTTGTGCTTTTGTTACAAATTTAGATAATATACCCAATCATTCCAAATATTGATTTTCATGGCTGCAATAATTCTTGAGAGTAAATGCATGAACAACTTTACTGTTACTGTTTTCCCGTTGTTTTACTTCTCACTCTAAAAAGTAGCCCCGTGAGGGCTAAAATATTTTCTTCAAGACAAACAATTGACAAAAATATTGAAATCAGGAATATCGATTATTAGGTTACAATAAATAATAGCCAATAGCATGAAAATATATGAAAAGTATTTCCACTAATTTAATGGCTAAAAAATGACTGCTGAAAAAAAAAAATACGCCGCAAAACTAAATATATATATTGAGGATTTTTTTCCCTTCTTTAATAAATAAAACTAAAAAGAAAAACTTTATTTTCACTTTTCCAAAATATGATTTGTTGAAAATGTTTCTTTCCAAAACATGATAACTAAAATTCTATGATCAATATTTGCATGAAATGATACATATTTGTTTTCTGTGTTACTTATTACAATAAAATATTTGAAAAATAATAATAAATTTTAAAGTTATTTAGCTTTTGAAGTTCAATGAAAGATCAAAATTCTAGAGATGGAAATCTAGTTTCTAAATTAATTACGCAAATGTCACAAACGTTATTTTGTTATTATTTTTAAATACTGTAAAACTTTTACTTAAACTAATAGACAGTATTTATTTATTATGTATAGAAAAGAAATACCAAACTGGTCAAATGCGTTTGATAAAGAGTATTTGCACAAGATTTTATGGTAGAATACTTTTTTGTATTTTTTTTTTTTATTTATAAATAATATTTTTTCAACGAAGATTTATGTATCGTTTATTGATTTTTTTTATACAGTTATGTACAAAAATATAAAAAAGTTGCTGTAAATACAATTTTTTAGCAAAACTAATAACTTTGCGGACATAGACAGATAACTGAATATGTCAAGCTGTACCAAGCTCTTACGAAATCAGATGTTTATCATTCAGACGCAATTTCGATTTAACAATTTGTTGTCATTGATCGCATAATTGACTGCGTTATATAGCTACTAGAGTTACAAAATTACTTAATTACCGTAACTCTAATATGAATTTTCACAACTGTCATTCTTAATGGATATTTTTATCATAAAAATCTTATAAAAAGTTGCAATAGGTGATATCTTAGACACACCCATGTATTCGTAAATGCATTCATTACTAATTGTTCATGAATTGAAGGATGTTTATTTATTGCTTTGTATTATTCATGAACTATATATTCTATAGATCATTTTCATCTCCTTGTTATGGCAGAGAATTCCAGTGAGAAAATGGATATTATTCTAACTGTTTTCAGCTGCTGATATTTTCTAAAACACTCCGTTCATAATTTTCGTCATTTCAAAATTGAATGCTTCGTATAATCGTAATTCTTCGCAGCTTTTAATTATTTTTCGTCATTCGCGTGATATGCTTCTTCTAAGAATCCTCTAAACCATCTTGTCTTAGAATGCGGTGAGATTTTCTCAACCAATATATCAATTTTGTTGCGCCATTTCACACATCATGCATCTTCATGAGTCGTCTCGATCGAAGATGCCGCTCTACAGCTTCATCCAGCTTATGATTCTTTAACACGCTCGGATGCATCTAAGAGACATTTCCCACTGCTACAGTTATGTTACATTAATGCTGGAATTCATGTAGCATTTTATGCCCGAAAGCGAAATGGTGGTAAAATCCATGTGGCGTTCGTTAACATAAGCATTTTAATAGTAAACTTCTTAATGTAATGTGTGCACAAGCAGTCAAATATCACGTGTTTAAAATGAATGGCTTTAAATAAATTTCTAACCAGGTGATTTTAATTACATTTGTATTTTTTGAGTCCCATCTTCTAAACTTAAAATACAACGTATGTACTCAATATTATATAGATAGAACATTTTCTTTTATAAAATAAATGTCAGCAAATTTATAATTTATCGCATATTTTATATTATAAATACGCATTATGTATAATAATATCGCATATTTCATAGTAAATAAAAAAATAAATTATATATATTTTTTTCATATTATAAATACTGTTCAACAGCAGATACATTAAATAAAATTAAATGTAACAAATGTCATACCATCCAGTACCAATATGAATTTAAATTGATGCATAACTCAGTTATGCCTTTTGTAGTGAATAGCATATAAGCCAGTTAACAACTACACTGCACGAGCAATTGCTTTTGCATCATGGTCATGTTACTGGACTGCGAACCACAAGGTCCCAGGTTCTATCTTCGCGAAATATCAATCCACCACAATTTAAATGGTTCATTCTGTTGCAAGAACTCGGGTCATTTTGATGCAACTAAGCATCCTTAGAACACTATGACTTTTTCCAGAAAAAAAAAATATATATATATATTTACTGTGCATTTCAGTATCTCAAGACTACCACTTTTCGACGGATCTATGTCGTTAAGAGGTGAAATGTGGATGAGCGCATTTTCGGAATTCTTCGGCCTTGGTTTCAGCTCGATTAGTTACTTTTTCGTTCAGTTTTTTTCTATTTGTCGTGTCATGTGTCGTTTCTTATCGTACTTTTTATTTTACGTTTTGATTGCTTATATAGTTAGTTCAAGTGGCACGAAAAATATTTTATATAATGTCATGAAATGTGATCGAAATTATCTATCATTGCTAACCTCAAAATATAATCAAAATTAAATAACAAAAATGTATTTTAACATAAAAAATTATTATTTTGTCAAAAGATAATTAGCAAATGTTAAGAAAAATATCTTCTATATATACATCATAATTTGATGCTTAGGCGCCTTATAGTAAATAAAAATTGCTCTAAAGTATTTTATCGTGAAACTGTACAACAATATTACGAGTTATCCGTAGTTTCCACGCCACGCAAGTTCGCGGGTGATTCGAGTTCACATTTCTGTAAAAGGTAAACATCTCCTTCTTTTATATTTCTTTTCACTCCTATTTTGACTAAATAAACGCATCCTGACGCATGCACAAAAGTGCGGAGGGTTTCCAAATCCGAGAAAGAAAAAAAGCGCCAAAGCTTTGATTGTTTGGAAGAAAATATTATTTTGAAAGTTCATGAATTTTTCCTTATTTCAACTTAATAGTTTGAATAACAAATTGTCATTATTAAGTCTAAACAGTTTCTATGCTTAAAAATACAACTTAAGATCGGTCTCAATCAAGCAATAAATAGCAAACATTCCGAAAGCATTTAAATGAAATAAAATGGATGCATATAAATAGATATTAGGATATTATAGGGAGTGACCAAACTTTTTTCTTCTATTTCAATATTTTTTTATAACAATTATTGAATTACCTTCACTCTATTCATTTCTTATAAAAGTATTTATTAGTTTTATCTTTGAAATTAAATGAAACCTTATGAAGTGAAAAAATACTCATTTATTTTATTTCTACTAAGGGAACAGAGTCTAATAGTTTGTTTTAATTTACAAGTTTCTGCATATTCTCATACAATTATTGCACACTATTTACTTAAAAATAAAATAAAATAATAATATTATAAATTAAATATATTAATAAAATAGTAATTCGTTATATTAAAAATTTACTCATCTACCTCATTTCTGATAAGAAACAGAGCATTGGAATTTTTTTATTAGTTATTTATTTGTATATTTATGTGTTTATTTAATTGTATATTTATTTGTTTGTTTATTTGTATATTTATTTATTTGTATGGAATTACTATATATTTAAAGAAAATATTTTAAACCTCCTAACACAAAAAATGCCTTACCATAATGATAAATAGCATGAATTCTTAATTGTTTTTTTGACATTACATGATGCTTTATTGATCCAATTACTTTTACGTGTTTTCAAAATTCTAGAAGAAATGAACAGTTTTGATATTTATTTCATTGCTAAGGTGGATTGGTAATTTCTGAATGTTAGAATTAGAAGTCGGTGTACTCAAGACTCAAAGATATAGCAAATCAATCAAGGAGCTATAAAAAATAAATAGTCAACATATCTAATATAGCAACTTTTTTATTTTTTGTTACTTTTTGGTATTTTTTGTTACTTTTTTTATTTTTTGGTATATTTTTTTTTATTTTTTGGTATAGAGAAAGTAGGTATAGTAATCGTCAAAAAAATTCGAACTCGAGATTTTGATGAATCTGCACATTTAAAACCTTCCCGAGTTCGAAAAACACATTTTTTTTTTATTTGAAAATTTCTGTCTGTCTCTGTCTGTGACAAATATAACCGCTTTGAGTTAGAGGGTTCAAATTTGGTACACGGTCTTTACACGAAATTTGCAGACTTCTATCAGATTTTGTGTAAATCTGTTTGTCCTGTTAAAAGTTAAAAGTTAGACCTGTTAAAAGTTAATTACAAAATAAAGTGATCTAGATGAATAAAATTTGGTACACAGATTTAACATCTATAGTGTAGACACTTGTCCAATTTTGAACCGAAACTAGGTACGAATGGACTGTCTGTCGATTTTTACTTTCAGAAACCTATAAACTCAATGATTCCAAAAAACAATGATATAAATATATCAAATAAGATACGGGATTTTACGACTACAAGTGCAGTTTTCTTTCATTTTGGTTTCATTCCAATGGAGAAAAATGTGTCTAAAACAGAAATTAGATTTTTGGGTATTATTAAAACATGCAATGGGTTAATCGCCAAATAACTCGCCGGGGATGACTTGATATATTAGGTAAAAACGCTAAATTCAAGCCAAAATTTAATATTTCGTAACTATTGTACGCCAATATCATGTAAGGCCTTCTCTGGCATGACAAGTTTATTAGAAAATATACGAGAAAGTTTTAAGGAGATCACTCCCGCTGGTTTCATAATAATTAAGTGAAATTGTTTGTTTTATTTATTATCATAAAGTCATTTTATTTATTATCATAAAGTATTAAAAATGTAGTTAATCTATGTTACCTTTCTTTATCAATATAAAGCGGAGATTTGCATTCTTCTATTTACAAGAAATAAACCTAATCATGATCGTTAAATGAACTGCTTATTTATAGCCATAAATCTTGTTACTTAAAGTTTTATATCTAATTTCAAGAAAAATTCACGTAAATTCCACCCTCCCAAAAAAAGCAAAAAACTAAAAAAAAAAAAAAAAAAATTCTTCAGAGGAGAAATAATTCAGAATATTTCACCATTTTATTGTATAGTACACTTTTGGAGCTGAATCTTTCCCAAAACTAGTCTTTTGTGTTTCGTGCTTGGTGTGAAATGAGCCTTCAAAATCTTACTGAAAGAAAACACAAAACACGGCTCTCCATGTAGTCATAAAGCCATTTCAAGAACTTAGTAGAAATTCTGAATTCTCTTTCTTCTGTTTTGCTTTGAAGCGAAGAGAAAAGCGTGAGGTATTTTTGTACCCTTCTCAAAAATCTTTTCCGTGAATAAATTGAAATTTTTCGATTTTTTTTTTCTTCAGCAACATGTTGTTTTACATATCTACGCCGTGAAAAAATGTTTTGTTTTTGTTTCCTAATAAATCTGTAATTGAATTAATCAAAAGTTTTGATATAAAAATGATGTCTTAAAAATTTTTTAAAAAATCATTATTATGAAAATTTTATATGAATAGTGAACAAAGTTTATAGAAGCATAAATTTAGAAATGAATTCTCTAAATTTTAATCTGATTTTTTAATAAAAGAAATTTTACAGAAGTATAAATTTGGAAATGCAATCTCTGAAATATTTTATTTTTTATTGAACAAAATTTTATAGAAGTATAAATTTAGAAATGAAATCTCTAAATTTTATTCTTTTTTTAATGAAGAAAATTTTATAGATGTATAACTCTAGAAACGCAATTTCTAAATTTTAATCTATTTTTTAATGAACGAAATTTTATAGAAGTATAAATTTGGAAATGCAATCTCTACAATTTTATTCTTATTTTTTAATGAACAAAATTTTATAGAAGTATAAATTTAGAAATGAAATCTTTAAATTTAAATTTATTTTTTTAATTAACAAAAGTTTGTAGAATTATAACTTTAGAAAGGAAATCTCTAAATTTTAATCTATTTTTTAATGAACAAAATTTTATCGAAGTCTAAAATTGTTAGTTCTATCGATTAGTCGAGAACATAAAAATTCTTGCATACATTAACCCTGTAGAGTCGTAGTTTTGAAGGATATATTGAAAGTTATAAACAGTCAAGAAAATAAAAATTGGCGCAGGTATCAACCTTGTAAGTACAGAAGAATACGTTAAGTTTTTACGAATACGTTTAATTAAGTTTGAAGAATACGTTAAAATATATAAAGTTAAAAAGTTTGTATGTAAACTTTCGTGATTTTTTTTTTTTTTTCGTTTCCATATTTTATTTGGTATCGAATTCTAGAAAATGAACAGAACATAAATACAAATATTTTCTTAATGGAGTAAAATAAATTTTCAAAAGCGAAATTCAATGTAGATTTAATAGTGTCTAAAATATACCTGAATTTTGCAAAAGCATACAAAATCTTTATACTCTTTCACCGAATAACAAATAGTAATGAGGAAAAATTCTATACCAAATAGTTTTCAGTTTCTGCAACTAATCAAATTATTGTGTTTTGTAAAATCATTGAAATACGTTGTGGATTTAGAGAAAAAAATGTAAATTAATTCAGTGTGATAAATTCATTTTTTTAAATATAATTTATGATAAGATTCTAATATTATTAAATCTAATATTAAATTCTAATATCAGTATATCAAAATGTATAACCTAATAATTTTTGGCATAGAATAAGATATAAGCGTTTTAAAATTACTACAAAAATGTTAAATAATTTAATAATTTTTTGCACTTTTATATATATATAACATTTGCATTATACAGGGAATAAATATGAGAATCCTTTTAATTAATCAATAATGCGATCAAAATAATTATCACAAATAAAAGTTTCTGGAGCCCATTTCGTCAGGAATTTATACACATATTCCTGAATTTCCCCAAAAATATGAAAAGAAACTCTAAAAATGGAAAAATAATGTAGTAAAGCCTGTTACTATTGTTTTCAGAAGCATATTTCAAGGACAATATTTCCAAACATAAAAATCCTACACGCTCTGTACTTCGTACGAAATGGAACATCAGAATTTTGTGAAAGACGACAAGAATACCATTCTTTGCAAAGGAAAAAGGCCATTTCATGAACTTAATAGAATGTATACATTCTCTTTGTTCCAGTGTGCTTTTATGCGGCGAAAATGGGAGAGACATTTCCTTTGTTTTCTGCACTTTTCATTTCTTTTTTTTTTCCTCCCCTTTCTTGACGAATACCGAAAATATTCTAGAGCATTTTGCCATCTAAGGGACAATAAAGTTTCGCTAATAACTTCTTTTTCTTGTACAAACGTGTAATTGGGTTAATTAAACCCTGGGATCTAGAAAGCTTTGTTTTGCATATTCTCTCGACTTTGTAATTGTTATAAATAAGCTAAAATGTATTTAGTGGAAAATTAATCATGGCATTATTAAACCTTAGTGAAAGAATTTGGTTTATTGTTTCATTTTAATTAATAGCTTTATGTGTATAAATTTGACAAAATTCCTTTAGGCTAAAAGTTATGCTATATGAATTCAGACTATTCATTAAATAGCAAAAAAAGGTGAATGCTTTATATAGTCATGCTTTATATATGACTATAATACATTATGGATGGCCTATATTTGCACAATCGCTTCAGAAATATGAATCTAATGTATTTAAATAAACAATATAGTATTATGCAAATAAATCACCGATCATTTGAATTCAAAGGTTTACCATTAGTTGAATAATTTGACGAAATTGTAGAGCAACACAGCAGCTTTTCAGTGCTGTAGATCTATCTATTTGTTCAACTTTTGTTATTGGGGCTAAATCCTAGGGACGGGTACCGTCAAATTTGGCGCCAAACTTTAAAGATCCAGCGTTTTAAAGTCGCCAGCGTCTCTTGAAAATCGTCATAATATTGAGATATAAAATTCTGAAGATTACAGCGTCCACGAGGCTTGGCGAGAAAAATTTGGCGGAAAATCGCCAAATGGTACCCGTCTCTAGAACTGTACCGTTATTGGATATCGAGATTAAAATTGTTATAATGAAAAGCCTATGAAATTAGTTTAAGGTTAGATGTAACAAAGTAAAGACGAAATTTCAATTTCGTTATTTGGTTTAAATGTTACATAACCAATACTACGAATCATGACAGAACCAGATATTTCCCTACTATTTTGATATTTAAATATTATATCTGACAATAAAATTACAAAAATTATTCTTCTGAAATAATATATTAATTAGCATAAAAAGTCCATGCATCTCCAAATTTGTTATAGCATGCCTACCATTAAATTAACTAATTATCTTCTTACATTTTATTTCTTGGCACATTCGTCTTCAATTAATGATGCTTTTTAATTACTTTCGATTTTTAATAACTAAATAAGGTAATTTTTAACTAAAATTTAAACTTTACGTATAATGTCTGTAATTTGTATTTATTTCCTAGATAGCTATTCGAAGTGTATAGATTAACCTGCTTAATTTTTGAGTTCATTTATTGAATGAAATGAATTAAAATATTAATGGCATTATGATGCTAATTACATTTTCATTAAGAAGATTCATGCACACAATAAATGTAATAGATATAAGGCTAGTAACAAATTACTTACCACACAGAAATCTCTAAGACATCCGTCAGAGCCCATACGTGTTTGGGCAATTTGCACATTATTTCAATTATAATGCACTAAAGGGAACAAAACAAAAACGAGAAAACGAAATCTCTCGTGAGTAGTCCTTAATAGATGGTGCGAGATAATTCGGGAAAACCTGTGAGCGCTACACAACGTGTTAAAATAACATATTAAAGTTATTAAAATCAGTAAGACTATAAAAAATATTTTGTTGAGAGAAAAGTAAGTAGTGCCTAAGAGATTTAATTGAAATTTAGCGCAATCAATATTCCAATTGATGAACTTATTTCAAATGCATTTTTAGAAACTTTTTGCATGCAAAAATGTATAAAAAGAAAATATTTCAGATTTTCACCTTACTGGACGTGGATATTATGTGGGAAGCTCCTTTGGATGAACCACCCTGTGGCTTTGACGGAACTGGTTGTTTCGACCCACCAAGTAAGTGTTATGAATGTTTATATTTCTAACTTGAGTAATCTTGGTTGGAAATGTATATGTCAGTATATATTTTTGAGCTAAATTGAAAGATGCTAACTCTCAGAATGAAATAATCATTGCCATAACAATTTCGGTAGATACACTGCTTAAAATTTATAAACCATGCAAGTAAAAGGGCATGTATTTTAATTTGTGTGATAGATTTTGACAAAGATATTACACTAATTTTCAAAAGTTTAGTAAGAATGATAGACATTACACAATGTTCCTAAGAAAATTTTGGAACTGGTTTAACATAGTTTTTTTTTCTGGTTCAAATTAAATTATTTATAAAAAATTTTAAAATAAATAATCGCAAATTGTTAAATTATCTTATGCTTATTAATTTTCTTTATTTAAATTTAATATAAATTTTTAGTATGGTTACTTATCTTTTCTAGACTACTTTTGATACATTTATCGTTTTTTTTTTTTCAAAACAGACAAAACATTTACGCTTGTTATAGATAAGCATATTTAAAAATGGACGCCGGAAATATTATTACAATCATATTCTTTACGCGAAATATTATTTCAATCATATTCTATTTATTTATCTCATAACAAATATTTTATTCCTATATAATTCTGTGATTGATTCGTTAAAGTCGCCTTCGGATATGTGTTTTCTTAATTATCGGGGTGTATAAAAAAGTTTCAGAACCAGATACCTACAAAATGATAAAGACAAACCAAAACAACAATTTCTACACTTTTCAATTCTTATTCAACCAATCGTTATAAATATAATATTTTTCACTTTCGAATTCAGTCCTTGGCAAATGCATATTTCAGAAGGAATCAAAATGAACATATCAATATTGATTGACGTCGAATCAGTGGTTTCCCAAAATGCAAGTTCAGATTAAGATCATGAATCATATATTGTTTTGAATCGAATTGATTTACTGCTATTCGCTTGAAAATTGATGACCCTGTAGCCAGAAATCTGAGATTTAAGTTTCCAGATTCACCCGACAGATTCTAATTCATGAGTCATTTATTAAAAATCTCTTACATGATGGAATATATATCAGAAAGCTAGAACTTTATTTTATTTGTAATATATCATCACAGAATTTTAGAAATAGAAGAAAATATTAAGACGAAAACTTTAAATATAGACTTAATATTTCTAATTTCGTTTTTTTAATAGAATGTGAACTGCCTTTGAATGGTATTACTTCAAATGAGCATATAGTCAATCAGTAGTTTTAGAATTTTTCTTGAGAAAAATTTTTTATCAGATTTTTTTCACTAATTTCTATGTTATTATAGTCTATATCTTCATAGTTTATACCTGTGTCTATATCTATAGTCTATAAGTATTTCTATATCTTCACCAATACTTATGTCATTTTAAATGATATCTCAAACGTCCTCGATATTCTGTTGTACACTTCCCAAATTTTTAAAATCTATGGGATTTTATTCCTTAATCTGAACCTACTATTATGGCTTCATTATGACTTTTTGTAATTTATCATCGTTTTACCAATGGTTATTTTTGTATCACTTTTACAGAAACTGTTTTTATTAAACTTTGAATTAGAAATGAACTTGTTTGGTGCAGTATAACCTTTATATTGTTTCTTGTGCCGTAAAACCTCAAGTCAACCAACCAACCAACCCTAATTTTAATTGCTGAAGGTGAATAACAAAATTGTATCTTAGCAATGTGATATTTAACTAGTGACAAGATATTCTAAATCAGGATAAAGGTGTGGATAAAGTTTTACAGCGTTAATGACCATAAAAAGTATCTAGCATGAAAATGTCAAGTTACTGACTATTGGGAGGTGAACTGTGGCCTCTAAATGGGAAAAAAAGGAAATGAAATGAGTTGGTTTTCACTTTTTCCCAAATTATTTAAAAACCACGTTTCGAATACCAAAAACACTTAAGTAAAATGCTGTAGAGTATAAAATTATATATAAAATGAATGCTAGAAATATATACCTTCTTACAGAATTATAAGTATTAGTTCTTGTAAAAATCAGTTTGATTTTTTTCAATTTTCAGGGGGAGGGAATCCAAATTCGTTTTTTTCCTTTAAGATGACATATACAGTCAAATAAGTTGTCTAATAAAGCTTCTACACAAAACAATTACTTTATAAGCATATGTATTGTAGTGCATTAAATACAAAATACAATAGTGTAGAGTGGTAGCAAGATAAATACAAAAGTGTAGAGTGGTAGCAAGATAAATACAATAGTGTAGTGTAGTGGCAAGTTAAATACAATAGTGTAGAGTGGTAGCTTGGAATGGGATTTTTCCGTTAGTTTCCACATTCTTCAATTGACTACGGTTCAAAATTATGAAGTCCATACCAAAACAATTTCCATATAGTTTCAAAATGTTACTTTGATCTATTTACACAACACCAGGCAGTTTTACCAAATTTGCTACTATATATTCTTAATTTGAAGAAGTCAAAGACAGTGTATGAAACTTGATACTTTGCATTCACTAAATACTATAATGCATATAATTTAAGGCTTTTTAACTGCTTTAATTTATTCTTCAGATTCTAGCTGCACGCTTTCCTTTTGATATTTTTATTAGGAAGTAAGAAATGGCAAGGAAACTGTGCTTTTTCAATCCCTAAATAAGTTGTCATATCATAAGTATTTTAATTCTGAATTTCATGAACTAAGAATCATTTGATATGGCCATTATTTCTGATATGACTATTACATATTTACCAAGTAATGAGGGGGTTGTTTGTTGTTGTTGAAAAAAATATATTAAGAAGCATTTCCCAGACCATTGTGTTTATTATATCATCTTATTAGAACAAACATTGTTGCAAATAAAAATAGTTATGGCCATAATTATGGCAGGTCTATCTCATTTGTCATAATTTCTTCATTGCCCATGATTGCTTCACTTTCAGAATGTTCTTCTGCTGGTAGGACATTTAAACAGGATTGCCGTCGACCTATTGCACAAGCAATGGAGCAATGGAACCCCAACTTTCGACATCCGCACGTATCGCTGCAACCTTTAAAACAGGAACAGAAAATCATGTTCGAAAGGGAATCTGGATCAGGTGGCTGCTTTGTTCGAATAGGAACTAAAAAATCATCTTTCATTTCCCAATCCTATTTCTCAGGATTAAATTTATTTTCAACCTATGTTTGTATTTAGTAATATACCCAAAATAAATGTTTTTTAGCTGTGGCTGAAGTGGATGATAGGGTCTTTCTCAATTATTTCTGACCTAGGAACATCCCATTGAATAAAAGCTTGTATGAATGGTGCAAATGTTTTAATCATTTTAAGGCTGCAGATTTTTTCTTTTGGAGAATTGCAGATGTCCCATTTCCTCCAGTAAAAAACACAAAGGAATTAACTATTCACTTTATATATATCTATATACCTTCCAAACTTCTTGACGAATACATCTTCTGCACCATTTTAAATTCTACTGGCTTGAGGAGAAAAATTTCCATGTTCGGCAGAATTTTATATATTGTGATTGTTATTGTCATCAGTTACTATCTTGATATCCTCATATACAATAATGCAGATTAGTGATGAGCTTTTGAGATTCTGAATGTGGTTTCTAAAATGAATACACCATCATCTCTACATCAAATGCGACAATAGAGTTTTGGTCATAATTTATTTGTGCAGATTCACACAATGATGGGAAACTTTTGTTAAAGAATCATTTTGATATCATAGTAATCGATAAAAAAGAAATCATCCGTTTGTGCCATGATTCCGTAATCAACCTTCGAATACGAAAAATTTCTTTATTTTCCTCATCCAGCTTTCTCGAAAAAGGAAATAAGGATAATAAGGATGACAAGCTAGTTCAAAATGTACAGTAATGTCATATAGTATATGACAACTGAATACTCATAGTACTCACTGTTTGAAGAGAAAGAACTCTTTCCACGTAGTGTTGGATTTAGGCATTCTACGGGCCCTATGCAATGCACATTCTGAAGTTCCTCTTTTAATAAATTGGAAAATATATTTATCTCATTTAAACATAGTTTTAACTTATGAATAATGTATTGTAGATCAATCATTTTTATTTCTTAAGTTTTTGAAAACGTATTTGTTTTTATTTATCTGTTATGACTCCAAATTGTCCGCCATCCACATTTGCATATAATATTGCATAGTCGATCATATTATTATGACCACCTGTTTAATAGCGTCCCCTTGTATCCAAAATAACATCTACGCTATTGGATAATGGGTAATTCAATGTATGCTTTAAAAATGATGGCGGGCATCTGTGGTTATGAGAACAGCAGAGCATCATGTAGCTTTTAAGGTAGGTAGGAGGTAGCATCATGTAGCTCTTAAGGAGGTAGAGGATCATTCTGTTTGATGTGTTGATCGAGATCTTTCCACATCTTTTCACAAGGATAAAAACCTGGGGACTTTGGAGGCCAAGGTAGTAATTGGAACTTTTCGTGCATTTCTAACCATGCAGGGACAATTTTGTAGACATGGCAGGTAGCATTATCTTATCGAAATAAACTAATGCTATCTCGATCATTCGCAGGATATACAGTTGCCATGTAAAGATGTACAATGATGGATAAGTATTCACAGCTATTGAGGGTACTTTCCATATTAATTAATGAGCCTAAAACCACTAGCTTCTCCATCTTGTTGGAGTCCAACAATGGTGTCTGAAAATGTATTTCCCGAATTCTCGGTGAATACACCAAATCCCAGCGATCCGATGCAGAAAAGAACGAGACTCATCTGAAAAAGCAAATTTTTTCCATTGTAGTAGGGTTTAATGTTTGTATTGTAATGAAAATTCACGATATTTCTTGCGATGGCCTCTTATCAACATTGGCCTGAAATCAGACGTTTTCTGCGAACTCCATTATTCAATAAAGTACAGTGAATTGCTGACCTAGATAGATTTTTGACTCATTGCTGTTTAAATTTGGGTCGTCAGTATCAATCACTCTTAAGCAGGCGTCGTAAGCAATGCTCACCCTTTCATTAAGCGTACGTATTACCCCACAGTTTACACGCTTTAATTGCACATTCTTTTGATTCTGATAGTATATTTATTCAAATGTTCAGTGCATCATAGCAGGTTATATATTTTTTTACATTATTGCTCAGACATGGTCATTTATATTCTTAACAAAGGATTCTGGGAGCAAACACACTTCTTGGACTTCTTGGTTTCTTTTCATTTGAGGTTCTCTTGCATCCACATTCGCTAAGAAAGCTTCTGAAATTTTTTCAAGTTTTTCAGAAAAATTTATTTCTCTTAACAACACAACTGTAAACTTAAAACACTCTCTTTTGTATTCTTTCACTGTGCAGCAAATATTCAATGCGGATATATTTTAAATAACAACACAACAAACTTAGTTAAAATACACTTATTTATATTAATTCCATGTACAGATAATTTTGCATGAAGTTCATCATATGAAGTTCAGTGATATCAGTCTTGGTGTTTCGTTTTTGAAATCAAATAGGCCATCCCATAAATTTCCTCAAATTCATTGTTGATTTTATCGTCCTTTTTTCTCGTATTTAGTCCCGTTTAGAATCTGTATGGAAGCTATTTTTGCATAGAATTATTAACTTTGACCTAAAATCTTTCTTATTTATTGGGACTCCCCTTCCAAACTTGGACACTATAGAAATATTCCTGTTTCAGTCCGCCCCAGATATATATAAATATAAAAAGAAATATTTTTGCATAAAATTTTAAATTAAATAACTTATTTGACTATATGTGTCAACTTTTTTTTAATTGTAAAAATTAAGTGGAATTTAGCTAGAGATTGTACTTATACTTATGGAAAAAGATATAAATTGTTAGTACCCATTTTACAAATAATTTTATACGCTACAACTTTCGAGTTTTACTAGTTTTACAACTTACTGGTATTATAATTTGATGCGTGGGTTTTGAATAATTCAGGAAAAAGTGAGAAAACGTTTCTGTCATGCCTCTAACCTTCACGTAGCTGTTCCGACCTCATTGCTGAAAGGAGATGAAATGAAGAGAGATGAAGAGTGGACAGGAGAGAGTGGCTGACAACGATAAGTTAGTTGGAGCTCCGGTGAGAACTCGAAGAAATGAGTTTCAGTTTTAATCGGAATTTAATTGTACGTATATAAATAGTTATCAATCACTTAATCCATAAGATATAATCATAATATTCCGTTCGTAATAAGCTTGTGTCAAGTCAGAAACTAATTATCACGTGTGTCAAGGTACGTGAAAGCCTCATTCTTCTTCATTTGTTTCTTATCAAGAGTTCAAACATCACCTCTGAGTAGATGAAAAACTCAGCTCAGTGATGCTTGATCCTTACTGAAGTGACTAAATCATTAATACGTTATCCATATTTTTTTTTCCTGATTCAAAATTTCCAGCCACCTGTCTGTGCAATTTACAATGTTTTTTCCTCCCAAAAAATAGAGAAACATATAATTTTGACATATCATTTGGAACTACCTAAACTGAACTCTAGCCCTGAAGAAAAATCTTGACTTTAAATTATATCGATAAAATACCCGCTTTTTGACTAAGTATTTGAACTACATTAATTACGTAAAAAATTAATTTCCCCATATTGATCAGTTCTACTATGACGCAAATTTCTACAAAGTAAATTTCTGAAACTAACTCATCAATGATATCCTATCATTAATGGTGACGTTATATCTATAAATTAACTACATTTTTTAAGCACATAAAATATTTAGTTTAAACATTTTCCTCTCAAGATTAAAATGACAATATGCCAGGGTTTTTCTGTCAACTGTGTAGGTTTATTCTACAAAAATACAAAATAACAAAAACTGTTACCACAAACATCATTCAACAAACAATGCATTCCTGTTCGTGCATATCATAACTTTAACACATGATTTAACATATAGTCATTCCTTTGACTACATATATAAAATCGCCTTTGGCGACCTGATTCGCCTAGAAAATTCGTTTTATTTGAATTCAGATAAATTCTGCACATGAACAGAACTCATATAACTGGAAGAATATAAATGGATTTTAATGGAGGCAATCCCAACACAGCATTATTAAAAATGAAAATATCCAATTCATCTATTTTCAAAATTTCGCGATATTTTAACTTAGCCTTTTTTTTATTTGTCTCGCAAACTACACAGATATTAGACTTCTTCCTAAACTTTCAACAATGGAAGAAAAACAAAAGTTCCAATATTTGAGAAAACAATGAAAACGGTTTGGTTCCATTGCAACAATATAATCTAATGTTAAAAATTTGACAAAACATTTTTTTAGATTGCAAAAATCCAGGAAACTTTTACAACGGTTTAAAATTCATTTTAGTACGCTAAAATGTTCTAATGTTACCGAGGAAGAAATGCCGAAACCAGCTTAACTTTTTATTTATTAAAATTCTAAATGAAATTTCAAAACACTGACCTCAAAGTGCACACTTTCCCTTACCAAATGTAATACGGGGATGGGACAAAAATATGGAAACAGCTCGTGAAATGCATGCTTATAAAGAAGCGTTTATTCTAGTGAAATATGTAGGTAGCGTTGATATTTTTGCCTACTTACCCCACTTATATAACGACATGAATAAAATGCAAGTCATTCGTTGTCGGTACGTGGACAGATTATTGGAGAGCGTATAGTGGTTGTTCCGCAAACGAGGATTGTGACGAAAAAGAAGTATGCCACAACTGCCAAAGTTACCAATCCTCTGCTCACAAACCCTGTTAATATCAAAACAATCAGAAGGGAGCTCTATAAGTAGGGTATTTCTGTCCGAGCTGCAATTAAAAAACCATTCATCTGTGATGCTAATACTCGTAACATGAAAAAGTGATGTTTAATTCATAAAGTCTGAACTGTAGAGCAGTGGAAGATATTAATATTTTCAGTTGATTCTTGTTTCACACTTCTGCCTGAATTTATATCTGGCGAATGTCTCCCCAAGCCTATAATACAGACTACTTGTAGCCTAGAGTGAAACATGGTGGATGTTCGGTGATGGTTTGGGCAGCCATATCGAGGTTTTCTGCGGAGCCCATGGTAACTCTGCTAAACAACAATACTGCCAAGGATTATGTAAATGTTTTGGCCGATTGAATCCATCCCATGCTACAATCTTTGTTTCCCAAAAGTGATGATGTTTTCTAAGACGACAATGCACCTGCTCACACAGCTCACATTGTCCAGGACGGGCTTTCTGAGCACGAGGATGAACCTGGAATTAATATTATTGAACCATTATAGTCTACATTAGAGAGGAGAGTACGTATCCTCCACCATCATCGTTTACCTAAACTTGCCACTGTTTTGCAAGAAGAATGGTACAAGATTCCTTTGGAAACAATACAGAAACTATATTTATCTATTCCGAGAATTACTGCAAACTGTTTTGATTTTTAACGGTTTTTCTGTACCATATTAAACGATGAAACATGTTTTTTAGGTGTTTCCATATTTTTGTTGAACCCGTGTACGTACCAGAAATGGTAGCTGTAAATCAACAGTCTGATCTGTAAACACACTAATTCATTCATCTTTATTATTAGTAGATATAATCAAGCAACTCCTAAGATAAATATCACTAATCAAAATAGAAACAGCTAATTCACTTCAAATTAAACTTTTTACAGCAGCAGGATAAAGTAGTTCAATATAATCAGATGTCCATAAATCCCAATGTAATTTTAACACTTTTTGTACTCAAAGTTTCACCATGATTATCAGTGATGTCATATTTGTTATTAGTAATATTATCTTGATCACACGATCTCTATCCGCTTATGATCCCATGCTATGTTATGAATCCGTTAACGTGTAATTTCACCGTTTGATGTTTTCAGACGAATTAATCGAATTGCTTTATTTTTACCTGGATAAACTTAAAGAAGTTTACTCGTTGGCCAAAATGGAATCGTTCTCAATTAAGACAATATTTCTCACCCTTACTGTATAACAACTATCTTTTTACTTTCTCTTGTACGTAGTGCAGAGAGAGTTTTTGTAATCGACAAAAAAAAAATCGAACATGGGATTTTGCTGAAATCTCCACGTTTTAGATCTCCCTGATTTCAAAAAATACATTTTTTGAAAATGTCCATCTGTCTGTCTTAAAACAGCTGAAACAAACTGTGTCTCAAAAACGCTTTGATCAGGACAATTGAAATTTGGTATACAGTCTATACAGATTTGAAGATTTCTATCAAATTTTGTGTAAATTCTGTTCAGGAAGTCCGTCTGACCTTCTGTTCTTATATATGCTAATACGATAACAACAAAACGAAGAGTGCTAATTAGATAACATTCCGTACACAGATTTACTATGCATAGCCTAGACATTTCAAATATATAAAATTAGATTTGGGATTTTGTGGTTAAAAGTGTAGTTTTGTGTCAAAACGCGATTGAGAAAAATGTGTGTAAAGTACAAATTCAATGTCCAGATGCTATTAAGACATGCCAGAAATTAATCACCAAAAAAATTCGTAAAGGATGACACGATAGATTCAATAAAAATGTTAAATTCACACCAAAAAATATTTCGCAACTATTGTATGCCAATGCCACATTCTTTGACATGACACGTTCATTAGAGAGTTTTCGATAAAATTTTGGAGAGACCACGCCCGCTAGTTTATGTGACTACGTTAGAACCTCCAAAGTTTCACGACTAGACTTGTTTAATACCTTTCACATGAGTGACAATCCTAGTCAGATATTCCTAATGTAGAAATATCTTGTATGAACATTGATGGAGAGAGAAGAATTTGGTGATTAAGATCTTCAGATAGATATATGAGAGGTCTTGAGGTGATGACAGTTTCACAATCTATAAGATATTGAAAATATAAGAAATATCTGGAACATTTAATTTAAGAAATTGATGTAAGAAATTTATCGTCTATTTGTACATTCGACCTCAGAAGTCACTAACTAGGGTGCAGAAACGGGTTGGGGATGTATAGACTTCCACCACAGAAATCTCAAATATTTCCAATCTTCTCTAGCGACAAATATATCTGAAGAAAAACATTTTTAATTTTTGAAAAAACACCATTTTTCTTTTCTCAAAATTTCAAAACAACTGAACAACTGATGTATTATATCAAATAGATTTGGTCCTTTCATAAAACTATCATTCAATGATTAATTACATCTTGATTTGAAGGGAGCATTCTTTGTATTGGAACTGAGCTTAAACACTTCTTGGTTAGGAAGATAATGGCCAGAACAATAAAGAAAAATCTTCTATAAAATCTTTTTTTCTTTTGCCATTGTTCAAAAACACAATTATAGGCTTTAAATTGCTCATTTTTAAGCAGCTTTAATATAAATGAGTTTCTCTTTCCAGGGATATCTCTGATGCTAGATAGTATATCTAGCTTTCATATCCAGGCAGTTCAGCCTCGTATCTTCATCTTTTCTAATGTTTATATTTTTGGAAAAGCAATGAAAGGTGCCCTTTTTTTCCAATCCTTTTAAAGTATACATTTCACGCACATTTGAAATTCCAATGACTACTAATTTCCATAAATTTGATATGTCATAATTTTGAACTGAAATCTTGAAAATATGATATCGATATCAGCCTTCAGTTTTAACGTATTATATCAACCAAGACGGTTTCTACAACAACAAGACCAACATACAAGTGATACATATTTCCTGGAAAAAGGTTTCCAGCATAATTGGCTCCTATCAACAGTCCTATCGGCATTGAGTCTTTGCCGACCTCGGTGAGTTAGATACCTTTATTTTCATAAACAGTGGCTCTTGCATACAAGGAATGAATTTACAAATGACTTCTGATTCAAAACTTGCATAATTTTTCACAAGAATAATTTCTCTATAAACTATTCGCTGATTTTAACTAGTCACTACTTCCTTTAACTTTTACGTAGTTTCGCAATAGTTTTCATTTGGTTAACTGTAGGCTTCAAGATAATATAATATCTAAGATCCTGCATCGAATAACACTCTAACAGTTTCGCTTTCTCACCCTACTTAATGTACCAACAATGTTTGTAAAAGGAGATTTCAGGTTGACTTTGATTTGCCAATGCTATATTTTCGTCACTGAAGGTGAGTTCTAACCTAGATTAAGTCTTTACGCTATTAGATATTTCAGTTCACATTATAATCCATTTCTTTTGCTGACAAATGTGGTTGACCTTTAAACATATGTTTTCTTTAATGACAGGCTTTTCTTCAAAATATATTTTTAAGAGCTCTTGAGGATTGTGAGCTTTAACACAAAATACACATGGCTTCAAATTTTTGACGACATATACTAAAAAATCAGCCGTTGGAGATGGCATTCCCATTTCTTTATATTTTTGTTATCTATAAAAGATTCAAAGCATTTGTCTTTTATTAAATTAACACAACATGACCTATCATAACCTAAATATATGTTTACATCTTGGACACGAAATCCTTTTTCGGTACGAGATGTCAAAACATATAGTACACTTTATTCAGTACAACTCCGTGTCTCAACATACATTTCTAGTTCCCCCAATGCAGAACTTTTGTTGATGAAGCTCACTTTCCCTAACAAAAAGTCACTACGAATCTGATTGAATGGGACGGCTTTGATATACAATCATTTTCGTCAAAAAAATAGTTTATCGCCAAATTGTAGCGAAATGGCAGAATGTGGCGTGAACGGCAGCAATAGCATTTCCAATCATAAGGTTCCGATGAACGCTGCAGTAAATTAATGGAAATATAGAAAAGAAATGCAGCAAAATGGAGAAGTATGCAGAAGTAGATGCTTACTTCTGCATTGTCATTTGACATCCCCATCGTTCGCAAATCATATTCCTTTTAACGAGGACACTTTATTGTAAAAAATCCAGCACAAAACGTTTTTTTGGTAGACCAAAAGGCAAAGAACAACCTTGTAGAATTAACGCCTTTACTTAACGCGCTGTGTCGTGTTTTCGGCAACTCCGTAATCTCAGCCAGCATGAACTGGTATTTAGCAATATACTTTAATGATTCCATTTTAAAAGAAGCAGATATAAATATTTGAAAATATATCGAAATCGGATAAACACGAAAACGTAGCAATAGTAGAGGAGCGACAAAGAACAAACATTAGTAAAGAAACAAAAATAATGGCGGCAATGTAACCCTAAACAAAGCGCCACCGAAAAATTATTAACCAAATGACTGTATATCAAAGATTAGCCGATTGAATTTACAGGTAATACCTACTTTTTATTCATTTATAGCAATTCTGGATATTTTGACTTTAAACGGTTCAAACATCTTAGTTTTGATGCTGTTTATAATTGTTTGAAATACAGCTTTGCCACTCACTTTATACCAGATATCTGGGAGTTGGATAATGTTCCGCAATACAAATCACATACTTTTCATTAATTCACACGGGAATAGGAAATAGGGCATAAAGCGTCGGATCTTAAATACGAATGCATAATCTGCTTGCTACGTACAAGTAGCTAAGTTAATTTTAAAAGGATGCAAAATTGCAAGACTGGATCACCAATTGGCTCTTCTCAATTGGTGAAATACTTCACTTAAATAATTACCTCCTCCCGCTCAACTATTTTTTAATACTATACTCATTCCTTAATTTCTTTATTTTCATCTCAACGTCTTCTTAGAATGGAACCATTGGGTTATCTTAGAAAAATAAAAAGAAACATACATCGAATACCAAGACCTCTCCTAACAAAAATTATTCTTTATTTACAAGTAATGACATGCTGGCATCCCGGCATAGGGGTAGCGCGTCTTCCCCATGATCTGGGCATCCCGGGTTCGAGTCTCAGTTCGGGCATGGTTGTTTTTTGTCTGTGTTCTATCTGTGAGGTGTGTGAATGTGCCCCCCCCCTATAAAATGGGGTTGTGCAAGCGAATGTGAGTTTCATCTTCATATGAGCTAGAAGTCAGCCTTCTGCCCTCGGGTGCTCAGGGGTCTTTACCCTCAGAAGCTACTGCACCCCCTTTCCGTGGTAACGCGGACACGACATCATCATCATCACATGTATGCAATATATAAAAATATTTAAGAATACTTTATGTAAATATAATATTAAATGCAAATTATAATATTAATGGCTACTAAATATATGACTATCCATTCTGGACGTGTGGTACACCCAGCAGAAAGACTAAAATATTATACTAATTCTCATAGTTATTCATTTCATAAATTCAAATATTTATTATTAATTCAACTGTTTCATTGATTAATATTTCAAAGGAAAGTATATACTACTTTATAATAAGCCATGATCCTTAACTTACCTTTAATAATTTACATTTATTATAATATGAAAATAAAAAAAAGAAAATTAACATCTTTTAAGCGTTACAATGAAATAGTATTTATCATGTTATGAGAAATGAAAACCAAAATATCAGTGGTACAATTACTGTAACAATTAAGAATCACGAGATACCAAAGGGGTCATATCATTGACAATCCCGCTTGTATAATAACTTGCCTCATGGTATCTTAACCCTTTGCCTTCTGGGAAGTAAGGAGGTGCTTTATTATACATATGTGAATCTTAGGATTCTTTTTAGTGCCTGGAAATTTCAGAAATATGTACTCCTATTAGCATGAAATATCCAACGACATTGTTTCGATATTTACACGATACTGGCCGGTTGCCAGATTGTTCCACAACATCGTGTCGATATCGTGCTACATTTTGTGCTAATAGGGGCAGGTTTGTTATAATTCTTAAAAATTAATATGTAAGTTTTTTTTTCTGTGATACTAAATGCTAAAATTTTTCAAATGTCTCTTTGGAATAATATATATTTCCAAAGAAATACTATTTTCATTGCTTAAATATACAAATAATTCACCAATAAGGGAATCTAGAGTAAAAAAAATATATAGTACATGAGATATATTCTTTAAAAATTAAATGATGTTCTTTTTATAATCAATGATAATTTATCTGGAATATCCCGTAGAAACTATGAACTACCATATCATCTTATCCTTACATAATTTATATATAACGTAATTCGTATATAACTGTTATTCCAATCCTTATAAAATTATTACATCATCTAATTATTGCTACGGTACTACACAAGGCTACCACTTATATTCGTTACATTTCCCCCTTAACTTCTAAACATCGTAGATCATAAAACTGGTGTCTGGAATATTAAAAAGACTATGCGCACAGTGAGTCAACTTACAACGCTATCTATCGTCAAATTTTGGAACTAGTGTTTCTATCTCGTAAACAATAAAAGATCTTAGAAAAAAATCCAATTAGAAAGTTACAGAGTATTCTCGATTTTGTACGCAAAGATACTTTGCTTACATTAAAACTCAAAAGAGAATGTAAAAAAATAAACATTTGTATTTCCGTTTTCAACATTATGGCGTCTCGAAACGCGAGAAAAGTCATTTTATGAAATAAATACAAGACCGGATGAGGCCTATTAATTGAAAAAAAATGTTATTGGTGTAAATGATTATCGTGGCTAAATATTTGGTGCAGGCTCATTGGATCAGTATTTTACAGGGGGAATTAATGGGCAGAAGTAAATGGAACTTCTGCGGCATGTAATAACCAATTGTTTTGAGATTCTACCATTACGCCAATTTTAAAGCCATTGCTTCAATATGACGGTGCCTCTCCGCATAAAATTTTAAACGTTAAGCAGTACTTAATGGAGACATTCCAAAATCAAATCATTGGGTATAGTGGTTCTGTGAAGTGACCCGCGTGTTCACCTGACTTGACATCATGGGATTTTTTCTTATGGAGATATATAAAAAGGCATGTATATACTACCCTCTCCGCCAACATTCGGCTGCGTATTATTGATACTTGTGTCAACGTATGACTACCATGTTACATAATATGCAACAAGAAATTTATTCAGAATGCAAATATGTATCATGGCTAACGAAGAATATTTTGAACAGTATAAATAAATGGTCCTGAAGACAGGAAAGTGACTCCTGTGACCAAACAGATATTCATTTTTTGTATTCTGTTTTGAATATTAATGCGTGCAAAATAACTTTCCCTACTAAATCGAGAATGATCTATAACTTCTTTCTAATTGACTTTTTTCTCGTATTTTCCACCGTTTAGGGCCATTAATTCCATTTAGGTGACAATACAAAGACATTCATAAGTTTAAACAATATTCGTTCTAAGAAAAGTTTCATGAAGCAAAATATAGAATGCTGTTTTCTAAAGCGAATCAGAATTATTTAATAAAATATGAATATTCAAATAAAATATGAAAAAAATTATATTCAGAATTATTTAATAAGTTGAAATGATATGTTGCGTACCTTTTCGCTTGCTGTCAATATGAACTTCTGCTAACAGTTTAAATTTCAAAAATTCATAGATCCCAGCAGTAGCAACATTTTTATATTTTTCCATTTTAATAACTTAAAATCAGTCAACTATTAAAAATTTAGCTGATAAGTTTATATTAATATAAATAATATTAATCTTTGAATTTTATAGCTTGTATTAAAGATAAATCGATTCAATTTGTTTTTTACAGATCTTATTCGAGAAATCATATCTGGCGTATTGTTCTTTCTCCTCCTGATACTGTGTGTTGTGTGCTGGATAATGTATAAGTGAGTACTTCTTATATTTACAATATAATAATATTTACATTATATTGTATTTACAATATAATAATTTTCTTGTATTTACAGTATAATAATATTCCTGTATTTACAATATCCTTTAATTTTTACCTTGTATTTACAACATAAATATTAAACCACTGGAATTGCGCAAGATGTTCAGAAATATATTAGTGATATTCCAACAATCTGAAATTTGCTCAAAGAAATGCCCAGTTTTCCGAAGTATGTATAGCTGTGTTTTCAACTTTATGTGGTGAGGCAATTCACAAGAATTAGGGTATAAATGGTTTGATTCAGATATTCGAAAGAGAACTGGTCAACCAGAAAACTATTTATGGAAAAGAAATTATAGTCATCGAAAATTACTTGTTGAAAACTTTTCCCCAGATACTTATTGGCTAGAATGAAAAAGATCAGAAGAGAAATAACTCCATATTTTTGTTTGCAAGTCGTGTAAGAAATTATATGTGATATATTTCTTTTTACACTTCAGTGGGTTACTCAGCCACCATTTGTAATTAACACAGTTTGTTGCTCATGCAGAACACAGATGAGAAATGTCTTGGAATCTGTCTTATTTACACAGGACAGTAAGAAAAAACGTTAGTGAACTAGTTAGTTTCCTCCCTTTTATTTGTCTTTAACATTCGTTAGGACGCTCGATTTTCCATATCGACTGGTTATATCATTAGCTAAGGGTCATTAGTATAGCACAGGTACATATATTCTAGAACAGCATTTATTTAAATATTAAGGGAAAATTTTCCATAGAGAGACAACAGCTCTTCAATTTCAGACAAGATCTTTTACGTACAGGGGGATACAATCTGTGGAAAATAAATATGATAAAAACCTAGTTACAAATAATCAATATACGTTATGATGGCCGTTAAATAACACATTGATCACATAATTCTTATTTATCAAATTAACCCTTAACTGGGGACGTGTGGTCTGTGAGACCGCTAGCGATGGATTTTCGGTCACCTCTATTCCATTTTAACTCAATTGAATGGATTGTTTTGTGACTTTCAATACACGTGCACTTTTTGAATCGATTTCAGAGGATTATTTTAAAATAAATTCAGTTATTTCTTCGAGCGCCGTCTCTAAGACCGCATGTCCCTGTTAGTGTCCCAGGGATAAACGAGGCTTAGCAAAGGACGCTAAAACTTTGGTCCCGAAATATCATCTAATTTACTGATCCTATTATGAAGCAGTGCTCCAGACACTTTTAAATGAAGCAGGAAGTGATTTTAGTGATAAGGATAATTGAACAGAAGAGTTTTTCGATGAAAGTCCGCATTCAACTGATTCTGATATATATGTTCAAACATAATTAATTTTTCTAGTGATAATGTATTTTGAAAAATTTATAAAATATATTAATATACCAACAGATATACATACATAATTTATAGGTTGATTTTTATACTAGTTCTTAACCTGTATGTTTAAAATGCCCTAGAAAACCATGCTATGAAAGTCGCACAAGCCCATAAAAAAGGGCCAATTTTACCCATTGTCAATTTTTTTTATATTTCATATAATTGTTGAATCTTATATTATATTGCCTTCTATATACCTTCATATACTGTAAAAATAAATATGATTTAAAAAGTAATAAGTAATATGTTTTTTCAAAAATATTATTCATTGCAACATGTAATTTGAGAAAAAAATATATGTCCCAACGCAATTACTTTTTTCAATGATAATGTATTTTGAATAATTTCTAAAACATATCTATATATCAAGAAAAATATCTGCAAAATATATTGGCAGTTTTTCATACTAATATATTCATTAGAAAATTCACTTTGAGTGTAAATGAAATGCGGTCTTGTAGACCGCACCTCTCCAGTTAAGTTCTAAAATTTCACCTCCCCAGTTAAGGGTTAAATCATAGAACAGCCCGCAAAGAAATATTAAATAAAATATGAAAACAGATAAAAATATCTGATACGTTATATATATATATATGTCTGATAATAGATTTCAAAATTCCTGATACATTGGTCTTATAAATTTAAGCACGTAATTATTGTATATAAATTTATTTCGCGTATTTCGGAAAGGCTCTAATTTGGATCAACTTTTATATTCAGATACGGTTTTACCTTTTTATCTATATAGGTGTTTTTGCTGAGAAAGCGCAATTTTACTCCCCCCTAAAAAAAGCCTTTTTTATAACTAACTATTTTAGCCTTTTTCTATCTGCTCTCATGCTGACAATGGCACAAAGCGCCATCTTGTAAATTTTTGTGGTACTTTCATTGTTGCCATAGGATTGTAATCTAGTGGTACCTCAAAATTTTGTGAGATTGTTTATATGCCATTACCCACATATAGGGATTGCAATACCAGAATACCGGGATACCGAATACCGGTATTTTGAGCCATTTGTACAATTTTGTAATACCGGTATTCACAAGTTTAAATACCGGTTTTTCGGTATTTACTAGAAATTTTTAAAATTGTCTCCACTATATGTTCAGGTATCGCGAACATAGCAAAATAGTATACGTTTTTGTTTTTGTCTCCCTAACGGGGGAAATTAATTAGCTAATTACTTAAATCTAAATTAGCGAAACATGGATTATACCTGAAAGAAAATATTGTATCCATAACGACTGACGGGGTAACAATTATGAAAAAAGTTGGAAAGTTGATTGGTGCAAATCAGTAGTTGTGCTATGCACATGGAATTCAATTAGGAGTAATAGATGTATTATACCAAAAAAATAAAGAACAGAAGAATCCAAATACTTTGGATATAGAAATTTCGGATTCCAACTTTGAAAAGAGTAAGAGTGAGAGTGATATTGACAATGAAGATAATGACAATGTAATTGTTGAAGAAGATATTGCTAATGAGGATGAAATAGTAACCTACCAAGAATTGCTTCCTATAATTTATAAAGTTAGAAAAATTGTTCAGATATTTAAACGTTCCCCTATAAAAAGGAAATAATCATAAAATATATTTTTCTGAAAATAAAACAGAATATATGTTAATATTAGGTTCTAAATCACGTTGGAACAGTTTACTCCTAGTGATGGAACGATTTTTGAAACTGAGAAATCCAATCCAAAAGCAATAATCGACTTAAACCTGTAAATTAATTTTTCAGATAGTGAATTCGACTTAATATCCAGAAATATATCAGCTCTACTTCGAATAAAACTGACTATTGAGGCATTATGTCGGAGAGATTCTAATTTATCAACAGCTAATGCAACAATAAATTTCATGTTGCAGTCACTGAAAGAATAGCACACATCACTATCTGAAGAATTATATATTACATTGAAAAATCGCACAGAAGATAGGCATACCGAAATAGAAAATGTCTTATGGTATTTACATAATTATAATGATTTTAAAAATGAAAAAGAAAAGATCCAATTCAAATTTGATTAAGTTTAGAGTAAATTTTCTTAAAATTTTTTACCCACAAACCTATCCACATTCAGAAGAATTCGGTTCAATTATCGAAGATTATGACGTTACTACTGTTGATAGGGAAAAGGAATTGTCACTTGAACAAAAATTAGAATTAGCGATAAATAAAAAAATTTAATACAGTACAGAATACAAAATACAATACAGAAATTAGCTATATCCAAAACCATCCGACGAGAAATCAATTTATTTGAAGATGAGGGATTTAGAGACTTGGGAAAAAGTATATCGCGCATTGCTACCAGTACCACCAACTAGCGTAGATGCCGAAAGAACGTTTTCAACAGCTGGTAATTTTTACACAAAATTACTTTACAGGCTTAATGACAGTACAATTGATGCCTTATGTTTTTAAGATAACATTTCAAAAATTTATAATAGTACCACAGACTAAATAGTGATATTTACACTTTTTTTTGTGATTTAAATAAATAAGATGTTTCTTTACTTTTTTGTGATTATATACTGTTATAATTTATAAGTTACAAATTATTTTTTGTGATATTTACACTATCTAACAAAACTGGCAAACAGAACAAAAAAACACCTGTGTTTTCTTCATTTTTCTGAAATTTCCAATACCGGTATTAAAACCGGTATCCCGGTATTAAGATTTAAAAAATACCGAATACCGGTATTGAAATTTTGGTCCGGTATTGCAATCCCTACCCACATACTACCACAATAATACAAAGTAATTATTGTGTTAACCAATGAACTTGACGTACAAGTAACATTACCTATCTAAGCTGCCGAGAGAAGCTTGGTCTTCGATGTACTTTTACATAGAAATGCAATTTCCCTGCAGTTTCAGGCAAGAATGAAGGGGGACTGTTGCATACAGGGGAACACAATCTGTTGGAAACAAAAATGTCTGATACGTAAATCCCAACTGTATTAAGAAATCCATTCAAAATCAAACAAATCAACATGCAAATACAGATAAAAAACAGCAAGTTCTGTACGATCAATATATTGATTATCAATGCAAAATAAGACATAAAATCATCGATATAACATTACAGGATTATATTATTATAAATTATAAATCATATTTATTCATTACATAATTTTTTTCATCTACTTCTTCGCAATGGACAAATCCAATAGAAACGGGTGGAAAGCACAAACGTCATTTTTAATATTTAAAATTTATGCAAGCATTCTTTATGGCATATGCAAGCAACTTCTAAAAATAATGGGGCATATATGGACAGTGAAGTTAACTGTTAAAAAGAATTTTATGTCTCTAGCAACATCTACATTTACAAATTAAATAATACATATTGAATTTGCATAAATTCGTCCGATAACGCATGGCACATATTACGCAATTTCCTATTCTCGTATCTTACATTCCACATTATATTAATTGTACTTCAAATTTTGTCTTCGTCATACCTCAAAAGTTGATAATATATCTCCTACCTACATCCATGCACATATAGTTAGTACTTTAGTACTTACTGCTTAATATATTAATGTAAATAAAGGAGAAATGTTGAACCCTGTTATTTCTATATTAATTTTTACTTTCTTGTATATGTAGTATGGATAAAGTTTAGTAATCGTCAAAAAATTCGAACTCCAGATGCTGACAAAACTCGAGGTATTAGATCTCTCTGAGTTAGAAAAACATATTTTTGTAATATGTCTGTCTGTCTGTGAAAAAAATAACTCAAGAACGCTTTGAGCTTTATGAAATTAGGTATATGGTCTTTATACCAAATATGTAGATTTATATCAACGGCCAGACGCCCGTCCGAATATAATTTAACACGATAACTACAAAACGAAGACACCGAGACAGATAAAATTCGATATACATAATTAATTTATTGTCTAGATACTTATCAAATTTTGAGCCAAATCCAACACGGGATGGCCCGTCATTCGATCTGGACTTTCAGACGCATGAAAACGCGATAACGTAAAGACGCGTTGTCTTAAGTATATCAAATTTGGTATGGAATTTTGTGTCTACAAGTGCAGTTTTGTGTCAAACTTCGGTTTCAATTGGTTGGGATAAACGCATCTAAATCATTAATTTGATTTTTGGATAATATTAACCACATGCCAGGGATTAATCGCCAAATAACTCAAATATTCAATCAATAAACATGGCAAATTCACACCAAAGGTTAATATTTCGTATCTCTTGTGTCATCGTATTCGTATCTTGTCAATGGCATTCAAGGCGTTCTTTGAGATAAAGCTTTTATTAAAGAGTATGCGTGAAAATTTTGAGGTGAACAATCCCGCTGGTTATATTAATTCTTATCAATTTCCTGCACATGAATGGATTATGGTAAGACTTTATCATTGTACCAAAAATTATGTTCATATCTGTTTAACACGTTCACAGCCACGATCGGGGCCGTCTATCTAATTAGATGACACCTTCTTTGCTATCTTTTAACTGTTTAGCTTAACTTATAAGTAGCATCTAATAACATAGATGGATGGTACAATTACATATTATCCGTAATGCACAGGCCCGTTTTCGGCAGTTAATGTGTTAAAAGCAAGGAATAATTTCATTAATAATAAGATTATTTTTACCCTTTCACTCACCAGGGCTTAATTTAAGAAATAAAATAAATCTATTACTTATATGTCTCCAATTCATTTCAAAAGCAACTTTTAAGTCATCTCTACCCTATAACTTTCGCGATATATATATATATATATATATATATATATATATATATATATATATATATATATATATTAAACTCTAATTTCAATTTAATTAATTTCCAAAGTTTTATCTTAATTTAGCCCACTGTAACTTCATTCTAAAATATTCGCTTATTTCCTGATCTAATTCCACTTTATGTACTTAATTAATTCAAGAGAAACTTTGTAAAATTGCAGAATCGGTTAAAAGCCTCACTTTCCCACACTCCGAGTGAAGGGACAAAATACCGCTAAATTCTTTTTTAAAAAATCGCTGTGTTTCCCTTGCCTAGTCGACGCGTATAGCAAAAATCCCTATCATAATCTTAATAATATATTAGGATGATAATTGATAAATTAATAACACAAATCAAAGTAAATATTTGCAGATGTTCTAAGTCTTATGGTTTTAATGAATAATAATTTTGATAGCAGTAATGATTCATTTTTATTGAGATTTCACTCACAGAAGCGATATTTCCTTGCAAATAATGACTCAATTAGTCACCATAGTTATTTATATGCTCGGCAATCGGCAGTGTTGACGCCAATAAGTCAGCAGAACGCTCCGCCTACTATTATTTTAGCGCCACCGAGTGGTGAAATGATGTAACTTTTTAGTCTATGTTGTGAGTGTTGAGAATAAAGCAATGGAAATACAGTCCAAGAGTTTGTGTTTCATTTATATGTGATTGAATTTTCTAAAAACTGAGCTATCGAGGGCCAAAACATGGTCCGTCGAGCCGGAGACGTCTATGCATCTATTGAATAGTGATTGAATTTTCTAAAAACTGAGCTGTCGAGGGCCAAAACAGGCAGTTTGATTGTAGAACTTATCAGGTGTTAAATGGATAAGTGATTTGTCAGCATCATGTTTAATTGGACGTTCTGCTTACAATAACATTGCAACTAATAATATTTAATTAAGCTTTTGATGTGAATGTTTCGCGCTATTCATTTGATGATATATGGGATTGGAGAAAGATATTATGGTAATTGTTGATATATTTATAGCAGAATGGAACACGTCCTTTTTAATTTAGATTTGAGAACCTATTTCGATAAAATTTTGGCATCATGAACAAATAGAACTGGTTTCATCTTCCCGCTCCATCAAGCACACATATTAAAAAGATATCAGCCAAATAGATTTATTTTAATAGTATCATCTGAAATATGATTGGTTTGGTTTGGTTATATTAACGTCCCGTTTTGAAGCAACACTAGGGCTATTTTGGGACGGACCTCGTCATTTTGAACCGCGGTCAGATGACGAGAACGACACCTGAGGAGGAACCCCCTTCTCCACACCAGACCAGCGGGAGAACGTTTGGTCATGACGGATTTAGCGTGCAACAGACCCCCTTACACGACGGTTCGTCGGTGGAATCGTGTCTCGAACCTGAAACCCTCTGGTTCCGAAGCCGAGACCTTACCACCAGGCAACCGCGGCCCATCTGAAATATGAAGTGTTTAGTATAATTTCCTTTAATATCTTAGTGTTGAGATCAGGTATTGAAAAATAATACCTTCATTTACAAACCTCACACTTTTAGACCCAGGAAATACTGGTCATAAAACAGCCAAACACAGCATTTTCGACGGTCAATAAACTTCTTAAACCCAATTTATAAACCTCAAATTATGTAATGATACACTCAATAGTTGCGGCAGTTTCAATAGTTGACTATCTTGTACAATGACAGCCAATAATTCGATCACTATGTATTCGCAAAATTTTATTTTCATCGGAATGAATTTGTGTTATGGAATATTATCAAGTGCTAATTTACTAAATATTCAAAGTTTGTAATCATTTTGGAAAATCCTTGTATTTTTGATGAATATCAATGTTATTAATATTTTTAATGTTTACTATTCAAGATATATCAAAATATTAAAAAAATAAAATGCATGAAAAAATTGACTTAATAAAATAATATGTATTTGTATCTAAATATATCGTTTAAAATAATTTTGATTAATTATCTCCAATAATGAGATAACAAAATTTAAAATTTTGTCAGGAATCCTGTCAAAAATAATTTTGATTAATTATCTCCAATTATGAGATACAGAAAATTTAAAATTTTATTAGTAATAATATCAAAAAATAATTTTGACTAATTATCTTCAACAATGAGATACACAAAATTTAAAATTTTATCAGGAATCATATCAAAATAAATTTTGATTAATTATCTCCAACTATGAGATATACAAAATTTAAAATTTTATCATAAATCATATCAAAAATGAACAAACTTTATAAAATAACTTTCATCAAGGCATTTCCAAGGAGATACAAATTTCAATGATTTGCAAATCTTAATCTAGTTTCGATATTCATCCCCTTTCAGCTGTAAGAGGCTTTTATCTTCCATTGGTACAGAAAAAAGAAAAACTTTGAACAAAATACTTTTCTTAACAATTGACAGCGGACTGAACATCAAAAATTGCCTCTCATTTCTAAGAAACTTGCTTTCTTTAATGACCTCAGGGAAAAAACGTGACATATCGTTAACTTCATAAGACTTTCCAGTATTATAAGTTATCTCATTTTCCAAAGTAACTCTTCTTTTAACAGAAATGAAATGCAATGGCCTATTACAGTTTTCATTTCTTTTTTACTGTACAATATCTGTTGGAGGATGTAGATAACTACGTGAGTACTTAGGTTATCACGTGCCCACTGCAGATCGCTTCACCTAAATGGATTTACTGATAAAGGAAAAGAAATGTACATCCAACCGAGGGTGCTATTTATGAATTTAGATTCATTGCTTTATGTTTAATCTTCATTAGTAATATGTCTTATACGGTCTGTGGATTAATATCCACCAATCATCGATTGTAAAGTCTATTTCATATAGTCCTATTACTTTCTTACCGAAAAAAGAAATGTTTCTCACATGCAGTGTATAAAAAGAGTTCATTTGTTAACTAACTGCCCACACTTTGGTCTAATCATGAATAGCACGAGTCACACTCGTGGAAATAAATGCGGGCTGTATTCAAACCCAAAGTAGGAAATGCCAAGTGTTTAAATTCATGGGAAAACTATCAGGCAATGTGTCAAATGTTGGTTTGCGTAATGTTCTCATTATTTAAAATCTTTTTAAATCATACAAGGGTCAATTTATATTATTATAGTTGCATTATAGTTTCTTGGCATAAATACGCTCTAATAAATGATTCCCATATTAAAAATTTTATTTTTTTATTCACTAATCGTATTTGTCAACTAATTTGTTAGCCCGGGATGTCGATTATATTTCATTTCATTTAAACAATTTATATATATTTTTATATCAATAATTCCTCCAAATCGACATTCATTAAAGTTGTGTAATTTTAATTGTCCTGCAAATATTTTGTTCACTGAGTATATGGACTTTTGCAAAGAAAAATAGTTATATGACGTCATTATCCTATCAAAAACGCAACTTCCCGATTCATATGTCTTCTCAGCTTTCACGATATTGTAACTTCACTTTTTAATTCAACTCTTAAACTGCGCAGATAATTAAAAGAATAATGCTTCTTCGGTTTTCAACAATGGAAGAAAAGCACGTAATTCAATATTGGATGAAATAATGAAAACGGGTTGAATTTCATAGTAACAATGCAATCTGTTGTTGAGAAATTAAGCAAAAAAAAAAAAAAAAAAAATTGCCAAAATTCAGGAAAATTTACCTTACTATTCAATTAGAATCACTGAAAAGACAAATTTTAAAATTTTGAAAAGTTGTAAAAATTGTTTTTGTGCTGTAATATCTTCGAAAATTGTACTAGAAAAATGTCAAAATCCTGTTTTATTTTCAAATAGTTAAAATACCAATAAAAAATTCAAAAATCGGTATGAAATGCACATTTCCACCCTCCAAAGCATATAAGTGCCTGATTTGGTACTTTAGGTCAAACGGTCTGGTCTATAGAGTGATAAGATACGTACACAGATTCATCGATATTATTAGTTGAGATATAGTGTTTGCTTTATTATATTGCATACAAAAATTTATTTTGAAGTTCACAAGAATATCGAAGTATTGTGCTTAACAATATGTATTCGCATTTCAATTCGTATTGCAACTGCTTTTGCATTTCAGTGTGACTCATTTAATGCACTCTTCTTTCGGTTGGGCTAAGATTTCATCGCGATAAATAGCACGCAAGGGATTAAATATAACGGGGGGGGAGGGGGGATTGTTTCAATTAATATAACCATATTCTCTCTTTCCCCATATTCATCTTGAAAATAACAATAGTAATATTCCGAAGTTAGGCGATTGGTGAATCCTGAAAAGCATAATTCGAAATCTCCTATATAAATGTGCAACTTTGCTTATAAATAAATGCGAATTTTATTTCATTAAAACCAAAGGCTAGGGTTTGAGTTTGATGGAGTTTACTAGCGCTGAAACCATTTCTGATTATACAGCGCCAACCATAAGGTATATGCAAACATTATGGTTCATTAAAAAGGTGCATGTTCACATTTTAAAAGGTTATTCAAAAACTCTGCTCTAGAGAAAAAAAACTGCTGTATAGATTTGTAGCATTAAAAGAGAATGAACAATACTCATATAAAATAGAAGAATCTGTACTAAAATAGAATTTCCAAAGGCTAGGAAGGGTCTATCTGCTTGGAATAAAATTATATAACAATATAATTTTCATATCAAATGTAAAAATATAATTGTTCGTTTGTTCGTATTTTATGCGCTGGACTCTTCATCTGATTTCGTTAAAACTTTCACAACTTATTGCTTAAAAGTGCGCGAAGATTCTAGGCATAGTACAATTATTATATCTGAAGTCAAAAAAAAATAAAATAAATATTATTTATATCCTCCTTTATGTATCATTCAATTTCAGTAAGTGTATTCATTGTCGACAAGAAAATAGCTAACATTATTTCTATCGTTTTCTAATGAAACAAGATAACTATTTCATATTTCAAACGATATTTCTAAAATGGTTTCTTCTGCTGCAGCAACGCGCCGCTTGCCATCTAGTATGTAAAAAAGTGCATATTAAAATGAAAACATTACACAAAAGGGATTCATTTCGATATCGATGGCTCCATAAAATATTAAAAAAAAATATTTCACTCCATAAATTAGTCAACAATATTTTCAATGTTACAATGTATTATCTCCGAAATTTTTTATCATTTCCTGAGCAGAGACCTTCAGAATGCTTACAGTTCATGTTCATTTTTTTTTTTGGTTATCTGAGTCTAAGGTGCCCACTTCTACAGCAACAATTTGTTGACGCATGCCTGTCACTAATGGTTAGCTCATTGCTCATTTCGACAATTCATTAATATCATTCTTATCAATGTCCAATCATAATTAATCATTCTTATCCAGCATTACTTTCAGATAATTTCATAAGAAATATGAAAAAAATAAACAGTTTTTACTTTTTTATGTGTGGAGTAAACTAAAAGAATGTATCTATCTTTCAAACCACCCTGAATCAAAAAAATAGATTTTTCGAAATATGTCCAATTGACTTTTATCAACACGGCAACCCGAAAATATTTTGGGCTGGTTAGATAAAGTTCGACATGCTGTCTTATCAAATTTATAGATATCTAAAAACTTTGGACCGAAATTCATTCACAGGAAATGTGTTTGTCTGTCCTAGTTCTAGGGAACATGATGATGACAAAAGGCAAATGTTAGATCAATAAAATTAAATACAAAGTGCTACTATTAGATCCATGTCAAATTTTTAACTGAATCCTTTGAAGAGTTGGCCATCTCTGGGTCTATACAACAATATTGATCTATACAACAACAACAAAAACGACAACTCATTAACGCATCAGCCAGTGACAATAATCCATGTTTATACGGCGTAGTTCTGTGGTAATGGGATGGGTGACTATAAATTAAAACAGTTCATAAACACAACAATAAAAAAATATATAGTTTTTTAAAAACCTAATGTATCTAAATAAAATCAAGTAGATATACAAGGTCATATATCAAAATAAAATGAATTTGGTATATGACCTAAATTTCTGTTTCAATTAGTTAAAGATAGACTTTCAAAAGACATACTCGGCTTTCTTCACTATACTTTCTGCTGATCTCGCTAGAAAACACTCATGTGTTGGACTCTAAAAATAAAATTTTGAGTTCTTATGACACCCACTGCCTTCACAAATGTTTATGGGTTTTATTTAAAGGATGGATAAAACACCTTTTTTAAGGACTATGCATGAAAATTATAGGAGACAACTGCTTATCTCAACATTTTTTAACATATTCTAGGCTAGATAGGAAAATAAGAAACCATTTGCGTACATCGAGATGTAGTACGGGAGGCATGTATTAAATCAAATTTGTATTAAACTCATAATTTCATCTAAAGATTGCAGTGTCATAAAACACACACAAAAAAACATTAGTTCTTCGTATTTGAAAGCTAATTAATGAGATATTAAAGTTATAGAATCATAATAATATCGCACTTTCAGAATTAAAGCAGTTTCTCTCTGTTTCTAAATGAGGCATTGTTTGTGGAATAGATATCTTTGATGTCAATTCATTTTCTACGAAAATTATGTTTAAATTTTATCATCACTTTATCTCAAAAACAGTTATTTAAGAAAATACGAATGGAAGACCACGAACTAGAGGTGTTTAACATCTTTTTTTCATTTTCTGTCTGTTAGAAATTTATTAATGAGGAAGTCATCTTTCAAACAATGGGAAACCATTTTTTTCAACGGATATTTGTCATTTTTTAAGAACTCTACAATAAATAAATTACCTTTTGGATGCAATTTTTATGTATTGTATACAATATAATCTAAAGAACCTTTTGTACTTATTAATACAAATATTAATATTCTTATCAAAAAGACTTTTACAATATATAACGAGTGATCAGAAAATGGATCGTCCGCATGTATACGACAGCTGGTTAAAGAATCGATTTAATCATTTGATTTAAGCTGTAATTTTAATGAATTATTTCTAAATTATTCTTTTCAAAAAACAGTTTGTTTACGTTTCTCGAGACCAGTTGCAACGCTTCTAGTTATCCCACTTCATAAATTATTTTTCCTCTGCCTATCAAAACAAATTTTGGGTGACGGCCTGAATGATTGAAAATTACACGTTAAAATATCGCAGAATTTACATTGTTATGTTTAATTATTAAAGACTTATTATTAAACGTAATTGAATCAGATGATGCAAATCTTTGCAGAAACTTTATAAAGTACATAAATAAATTGTTTGAAAAAAGGCTTTTACTGCAACTTTAAATGTGTAACAAAATTATCTAAAACACTGTTTAATATGTAATTATTTATATATAAAGGATGATCAATACAGTCCTTTTAACCCTGCGAATTAAAAGTAGCAGCTTGTATAGATAGGGAAGTAACGTCTACTTATAGTACAGTGACTATGCTGAATTTATTGGGCCAAGTTATGACACACCTAGCGGCGAAATAAGGAAGTTACAAGAAATAGTTGAAAAATAAAGTAGAGTGACCATTAGAAAATTATACCCCGTACCATATCTGCCCATGCACGTGCTTATTTAAAAAGCGTAATAAATAAATTAGACAAGTCAGGAGCTACGAATGGATTACGGACCGGTTTAGAATAGAGAAATTTAAAATGCTGACCAGGACTGAGATCTAGGACAATGATAAAAAAAGATAATTTGTAAATAAAAATATGCTAATGCGGAATGTATTTTTAAATGTATTACTTAAAAGCTTAAATTTAAACTGAAAAATGATTTTTTTGCATATCAGAAATTGATAAGCTAAAGTAAAAGTTTTCTGCAATTTTGGATATAGAAAACCAAAATTAGAATTTTATGTTACTGTCAGTTGCTTTAATCTGAACTTAAATATGTATAAGATAAAAGAAAAATGGGTGATATAAAAATTAATTTAGCGAAGGTAAATTAATTTTAATACTGATGTTTATTAGAATTTCCTACTTTAGTAAACAGGACAACAACAACAAATTTTATGTAAAGAATATTTTAACTGATTTTTGACTGAAATTAGTAAGCTGATTTCAAATATTAAAAAATTTTTCTATATATCAGCTATCTATTTTACTTTATCGTATAAGAAGTGTAAAGGAAGTACAGGGGGATCTCTCTTATCGAAAATATTTGTAAAGCGAAACACATAATAAGCCAGCGTCCTTGCATAAGGGTAGCGCATCTTCCCGTGATCTGGGTTCCCGGGTTCAAATCCCGGTTCGGGCATGGCTGTTCTTCACCTGTGCTCTATCTGTGAGGTTTCTGAATGTGCCCCCCTGTAAAAAGGGGTTGTGCAAGCGAATGTGTGTGTGTGTCATCTTCATATGAGCTAGAAGTCAGACTTCTGCCCTCAGGTGCTCAGGGGTCTTTACCTTCAGAAGCTACTGCACCCCCTTTCCGTGGTAACGCGGACACGACGTCATCAACACATAATAAACAAAATTTTTCATACATAATTCAATTTTTTCCGTAGGATTCCATGTAAAAATAGGACAATGCATTCCATTGCTGAAAAAAATATCGGAGCAAATTTATAATAATATAATTTAATGTGTATATATATATATATATATATATATATATATATATATATATATATATATATATAATGCATGCTTTTTCCGCAAGAAAGTTGTATAAATATATTTCTGTTTGGATATGCTTCAAAATTTGGAGAAAATGAGACACGGCATTATCGTTAAATGAATTTGAACGCGCATAGCTATTAATTTATTTCTCATCCTAAATTGTAATAATTTCCCATGTTTCCAGCATCTCTTATTTCATTGAAAAATTGTTGCTATGTTGCATCTCATATTGTTTTCCTCTCCTGACCAAATCTCCTCCATAGCTTTTTACTGTGGCACAGAATGCAGTTCTATAAGCTCTTTCGATGATTTTGGCTATATTGCTCATCGATGTTCTTGCTTTTTACCACTAGCCCCATAATCTTGGCAGGGACACAATCTTGTCGATTAAGCACTTATTCAAACTCATTAGAGTCGCTTCCGATGGATTTCGGTTTCGATCCGACCGGAATTTCTTTCATGTAAATATAAGGATTCTCTTTAAACATGTGCTCAACACAAACTGATATAAGCCAGGCCAGCATGTGACGTCATGGTGTCTCCTTAGCACTCGTTCTGCAAAACATCGCTCGTTTAAATAAGTTAATTTTTTACATTTTGTTTCTCGTGCTCGTTAAATAAGATTTTACTTAACGTAATCGTCAAAAATATTCAAACTTGAGAATTCGCAGAATCTCCACGTTTCGGATATATCTGAGTTTAAAAAACACATTCTGGCACTAACTTTGCTTATCTGTTCGTTTAAAAACGGTTTCAACTCGACTAGTGAAATTTCACTCTATTTGAAAGTCCATTTGTTATACGGACTTTAATAATACATTGTATATTTATATGAAATTTTGAAAATCCATTCACAGGAAATCTGGTGATATATTTGCAAGACAAATTTATGAAGCTGCTGAATTCACACCGAAACTATTCATATTTCCTAACTGTTCTTTGCCAATATCATATAAGGCATTCGTGGCCTTGGGGGTAGGATCAATATTGGAGATATGCGAGAAAGTCTCAAGGAGAGTAAACACTCCCTCTGGTTGAGATTCAGCATAGCAAAATAATAAAATATCTAGGATTTTAAATATTCTTCGAATAATTAAACATATGAATAAAAAATATATATATTTTCATTTGTTCTCTTTAGAAAGTCCTTTAAATAACAAGAAAAACAATATTTTCAAAAAACAATATTATACTTTAATTTTTGTCATTGTGGAAGTTGAGTTTAGGAACTTCGATAGGTATTTCTGTGGATTGAAATAAAGTGAATTACTTAGTCCTTGGGTAACAAGGGTTCCACATGAAGTTGCTTGCTACTTATGCCTATGAAATAATAGAACCGAACAAATCATTGTAAAAGAAATCTTTGACCTCCCCAACAGGGCATGACTGGCAAAGAAAGAAATCTCATTTCGCATAACTTAAGTTGGATGATGCAAAATCATCTTTGATCTTTTTCATATAAAACTGAGTTGTTGAAACAGTTTTTCATGTAAGCTCCTGACTAAAATAGAGTCGCAGTGACCTGGTGGGAAGGTCTCGGCTTGTGAGTCGTAGGGTTTCAGGTTCGGTACCCGATTCCACCGAAGCACCGTGTAAGGCGGTCTGTTGCACGCTACATCCGTCAGGCCAAACGTCCTCCCGCTGGTGTGGTGTGGAGAGCGGGGGTGCCAACTCAGGTATCGTTGTCATCTGACCGCGGTTCAAATTGACGAGGTCCATCCCAAAATACCCCTAGTGTTTCTTTAAACGGGATGTTAATATAACTAAACTAAACTAAACCTGACTAAAATAACTCTTAATTTGGGTAATAGGGCGAGGAAGCATATTCTAGAATAAATAGAAAAAAAACTCGAATTTTCGCCATCAAATCAAGCAATTCATAAAATATCTTCATTCCATGGATTCCATAAATGAAATATATCAAAATGTGTATGTTTTTTTTTCATTTTATTTAGAACTTTATGGGCTACCATAAGGCTGATTTTTTTTTTCGTTGTGCAACTCTAGAAATTTTTGATGTAATGTAAGCATATTCATTGCTCTTACAGCCATTTAGATAATTTCCCTAAAAGTCTTGGTTATATACTACGAATATGAATGGAAAATGATAAATAATTCCATCTGGACTTAAAAATAATGGAGAATCAATAAAAGGAAAATTAGAATACTTACATGACAGTAATCACTTCTGGAATTTGTAAAACGATAACGTAACCAAAATTCATTTTATGACGTCAAACAAAAATGGCTTTTGTAGTGAAACCACTTTTTCTTTTGTTTTTATTTGATTATTTTCATTTATAAGTAATATGTTACTTTTTTACAAGAGTGTTGCTGTGTTTCTTTAATTCATTTAAACACTTTTACATGATTTATTAAAGAATATAAATTGGCTTAATATAGTAGTTCAAATAATTCTTCTGTCATATCTAACAAACAAGAGGTAAAGGGCAAAAACTAATGTCATATTTGTTTTCGGCACATGTAAGATATATAAAATTAATTTTCAAAAAACAAATGTCTTCTTCTAAAATATGTGTTGATTTGTATTATAAATGAGAATATTATTGAATTTGGAGTAGCAAAAACTGAGGTGTAGCAATTTAACAATGCCCAAAGTAAAACCGAAAATCATCAATCAAATATAAAGGAAGGGAAAGAAAGTAAATCTTTTTACAAGCAGAAGAAATAGATGATCGGGTAGGGCAAAGGCTTCAGGCTATACGGAAACGTGTTGTAACTCCATGAGTGAGTGAATCTGAGGACCTGTGAGAATGCTGTTTTCAAGAAATGTAGTTACACTTTATCACATTGGAGGCCGCACAAACTTTTTAATGTGAATTTTCTACTTGTTGAAAAAAGTAAGTGACAAGTTTTGATACATAAAATATGTAGGCCCATGAAGAAATTTTGGACAACTACAGCTACATAAGCTATATGAATATTTAAAAAAAAATCCCTGCATTTTGTAGGAACATATTTAAATTTAAGATCATATTGGTTTTTATTTATCTACTCTTTTACAATATTGTCACTTTTAAATAGATTTATCATCTGGAGAAAGAACTACCAAGTAGTGTTAAAGAGATAATACTACGGTTCCAGTATATAAGTTAGACTTATCTACAGAGGAAATTAAGGACAATATATAGATATCAAAACGCGTCCTGAATTTACTTTGCTGGCACATTTTTGTAAACACCATTCGTCAATGTCACGTTCCCAGATGAAGATAATTTTTTTAAATGCCTTCCTTCACAAGTTCCAAACCAAAACATTCATTACCAGGCGTTTGTCTCGTTGCATAACCGATGTTCTGTCATAAATGTCAATCAAATGAGACATTGATGCAGTTGACCTTGTATTGGAAAAAGTTTATGGCATGATAATATCATTTTATGGCACTTAATGGAGAAAAATCACTTACTTCGCAACGAAACCTACCAAATGGAACTTCTGAATTTAGGAATAAATGTTTTACTAATCGAGGAAAGTAATTTATAAGCCTTCCTTTATATTGAAATGCCTTGTACTCCATTATAATTGAAACAATTATTAGCAATTAAGATATGAGGAAGACCATGCATTTAGAATGAAATTTCCAATTTCCAACGTTGAAAAGGGCATGTATTGACCATGCGTGACAAAATAAACCATTTTGAAAAAGATTTTTAATTCTAACATTTTCCATTCCAAAAACATCTTTTTTTTTTTTTCATTTCATACCCTCTAGAAGCCGAGATATAGATAATTTAATGATTGCTACTTACTGCTAAGTTAACCGGAAGACGAAGTAAGATGCAGTTTTTAGCTTATTTGTTGCCATTTTTACTTTCCCGTACACATAGTATAGAGAAAGTATAGTAATCGTCAAAAACTCCGAACTCTAGATTTCGATGAATATCTATATTTTAGACGTCCCTAAGTCCGAAAATCTCATTTTGGAAAATACCCGTCTGTCTGTCTGTCAGTCACAAAGATAACTTAAAAATTATTTGAACTAGACGGATGAAATTCGGTATATGGTTTTGACAGCAAATTTTCAGATTTTTATCAAATTTTGAACAAAGTCTGTTCAGAGGTCCGTCTGTCCAGCTCTGTCAAGAGAAAAATGTCCGTCTGTCTGATTATTCGAATATAAACAAGACAACTACAAAACTAAGACAGCTAGAAAGATAAAATTTAGTATGCATATTTAATACATACGTTGTTAATACCTACCGAATTTTGAGCCAAATCTAAAGAAGATTTGACCGTCTGGTGGTCTGTTTCTTCAGAAACATGTAAACGCGAGAACTCATTAATGGAATAATTTAAATGTGGAATGTGATTACTCTATGTCACATTTTTGCGTCAATCGGTACTACAAAACGCATCTAACGTCAATTTCCGGATACTATTAATAGCATGTCAGAGATAAATCGCCTAATAACTTGCCAAGGATGAAACGATGGATTCAGTAAAAATATAAATTCACTTCAAAAATATTTCGTAAATATTGTCTGCCACTATCTTGTAAAACGTTCTCTAGCATGAAAAGTTTCTTAGTCAGTATTCGAGAAATTTTTAGAAAGACCAATCTCACTTATTTCTTTTTATATCATCTAGAAGCCGAGATTTAGCTCATTTAAAAATTGCTGCTTATTTCTAAGTTAATCGGATGTCTCAATCTGCAATCGGAAATCGAAGCAAAATGCAGGGTTTTTTTAAACTTATTTATTACAATTTTTCTTAATTATAATTCACAAATAATATTTTATAATATTGCTAATGCACAGACATAACTCATTTTCTTAATATCTGGATGTAATTGGCAATATCTTCACTCACTCGAGCATTTGTTCATATTGAATTTTTCATTTCGATTCCACGTGAGTTTCTTTCCAAAAATTCAAAAAAAAAAAAATCAACGAAGGGACTGATAGGACAAGGAAAGTTATAAATAATTTCATTGACATCGATTACAAAAGTATGACGGGATTGCAATTCGTAGCAATATTGATATCTATAAAAGTACAAAATCTGAAGTCATTGCAGCTTTTTGCAGCTGCTGTTTAATCACTAAACGTTTTATGCGTTGACATAGTCCAGCGATAGCCAACAGCCCATGTAAATATCAGCAGGCAAAGGTAGAGGAAAAAACATTTATTGTAAAAGTCATTGAACGTTCTCAAAATATAAAGTCAATATATATGAAACTCTGTGCTCAAAAATTGCTAAAAAATACCCTACATAGAATGACACCAAGTGTTTAATCATATTAACGTCCCGTTTTAGAACTGCAGTAAGACTGTTGAGATTGGATCGCGCAATTTTGAACTTTTGTTAAATGACAAGGGGAGCACCTTAACTGACATCCAATTTTTCAAACCACCGCACCACACCAACGATAGGGGATTTGATTCCGATAGATGTAGTTTGCATAAAACCCACTTACACAGCAGTTCTTCGATGAAATTAAATGTGGAACCGGGAACTTCCGTGTTCTGAAGTCGAAATTCATTTATGTAATTGTTTCTTTTCTTCTTTTTATATTTTTCCATTATTTAATAAAATTAATTTAATGGATAAAAATTGTTATATTTTAAGCAAACTCACAATTTATCTTGCACAACCACTCACTAAGTAATCTCACTGCCATGTCATTACTAAATTAACCTATTATGCCCGGAGATTACGGACCTTGAGTTCAAGCACTCCATGATACTGCCCTCAAATTGGCAAAGTGAGGAACAGAATGCCAGTCCATTTAATTTTTAATCCATCCTGATTTTCTTTATTTCTAATACTTCTAATTGAAAAAAAAATATTCATATAAGGGTGTTATTAGAGAACTTCAGAGGAATTGTTCACTAAACTACTAGAATGCAATAATAATGAAAACTTTAAATATTGCATACTGGATGTTTATAATTTACAATTGCTAAATATTTAGATTCATTTGAAATTCATTTTAAAACTTCCGAAATAATGTCAAAATTAGTATGAGAACAAAAAACGACTCAGAAAAAAAGAATCGCACGAAATAATTTTAGTTTCAAATATCCTAGTTTGCGTAAATTCCATAAAAGATAGATAAGAATTAAAAGAGCCAATTCATTTGAGTTTAGAATGCATAATAAATTTTCGTGAATTCAAAATGCAATGCCGCATTTACGTTGGCGGTATTAATGGCAGTAAGTCGGATAATAAAGTTAAGAGAAAAACACAGACGACATTTCGACGACTTTCTCAGTTCAATACGCGCATGCCATAGCTTGCACTACTTACGATATTATCTTCCAGAACTTGACAGCCTCCACGAACAGCAATGAATATGGTCTGTGTTGTTGGTCGATATAAAGTGAATTTGAAGAACTAAGTGCAATACTCTGTCGTATTTCCTCCTTTATCAATTGTTTTCTTTTTTCATAATAACGCTTTGATATATCTTAAATGAAGTACACAATATCAAGAAACTCGAGCTGCTGATTTTGATGATTCTTCAAGTTTCAAATCTCCTTGATTGTGTGAAACCATTTGTGTGTGTGTGTGTGTGTGTGTGTGTGTGTGTGTGTGTGTGTGTGTGTGTGTGTGTGTGTGTGTGTGTGTGTGTGTGTGTGTGTGTGTGTGTGTGTGTGTGTGTGTGTGTGTGTGTGTGTGTGTGTGTGTGTGTGTGTTATGCTTATTTGTCTACGAATATGAACTCTCTTCAATATGCGTATAATATAGCTGGCACTATTTGCAATATTATCTTCCAGAATTCGATAACCTCAACGAAAGGCTCTGAATATGGTCAGTGCTGTCCGTCGATGCAAAGTGAATATGAGAAACAACGTGCAATTCTTTGTCGTATTTCTTCCTTCGTCAATTGTTTTCTTTTTCGTAATCACTCTTCTACATTTCTTAAATAAAGTACACAAACTCAAAAAATTCGAACAGGAGATTTTGATGAATTTTAGATCTCCTTGATTATGTAAATACAATTTTTGTAATATGGGGGATTTGAAGAATTTCAGATCTCCTTGATTGTTTAAAGCAATTTTTTCGGTATTATGGAGATTTTGGGGAATTTGAAATCTCTTACTGGTGTGGTGTGGTGTGGAGAGGGGGGGTGCCAGCTCAGGTGTCGTCCTCGTCATCTGACTGCGGTTCAAAATTACGAGGTCCGTCCCAAAATAGCGCTAGTGTTGCTTCAAAAAATTATCCATTTTTTATTATAGAGATTTTGATGAATTTCAGATCTCCTTGAGTGTGTAATTTTTTTTGGGGGGGGGAGGGTATTATAGAGATTTTGATGAATTTCAGATCTCTTTGAAAGGGTAATTTTTTTTTTGGGGGGGGAGGGTATTATAGAGATTTTGATGAATTTCAGATCTCTTTGAAAGGGTAATTTTTTTTTTTTGTACTATGCTCATTTGTTCGCGAACATGATAAATCATGAGCAAAGCGAGAATACGAATGAAGTGTTGCATGCTCTCAAAGTACCAAAATTGTGCATTTGTATCAAATTTATCAGTAGGAAGTCTGCTCATCCATGTATTCAAAATTAACGTTTGTTCCAGAAATTGTAGAATTTTGTTTGGTATTCCAGACAAAATTCATTAAAAATATCACTATCTGTCAACCTGTTTGTCTGTCGATTTATTAAATCAACATCTCTAAAACGCAATAAATTAGATGTTTAAATTTTAGTATAGGACCTTTACATCAAATGGCAAATTCATGTCTCGTATTTAATTAAATACATTAACGCATATCCTTTTTATCTGTTTATATGGCCAGGTATGTAAGAAAAATATAAATCCAATTAGTGAATAAATAAATAAAATGAAACAAATGGTCTGGACTTTAATGATATACATCTGAATAAAAGAAATTTATGGATCCATTACATCTTATTCTGGAAAGATTCCAAAAATCTTAAACAATTCAAAAAATTATTCAGGCAATATTTTAATAACTTTTTATTTTCTAATATTTTTTTACCTTTTCTTCCTCTCTCCCTTTTTGCATTTTTGGACATCAATATACATTGCATTTCGATATATCAGAAATATCAACCTTGTATTGCGAAAACCTTTAGACATGTGAGCTTTTAAAATTCTGTTCTCAGAGCATTTCTACGAATACGTGACCAATTGTTTTGATTAGTGTCATTCGTAAAAATATACTGCGATAAAATATTTGTATCAGATAAAATTTATGACTCTTAATAAGTGATTACGTTCAAGTCAGTACTACAAATCTTATTTTGATTAGTTTTTATCATAAAAGCCTCCTGTGACAAGAAAGGTATGTAATCGTGAAGCAGTTTTTCGAATGCCTGATAACGTTCATCTTAAGAATGTTAAACACATTAGAGCTGTGCGTGCAGGATAAAATGCATCCATTTTAAACGCGTATAATACAGCATTAACTAAATTTCTATAAAATACTGGGGTGAACTGTGAAGTCTATTAATAGGAAATATTTCGGGGAGCAAGCGTTGCTAGACAGGGTTTATTTATTTATTTTTATAAAGTCGTGCTTTTTCGGAAAATATTTAGATACAACTCACATATTGAGTACACATGAATATTTTTCAATCTTACAGACTTATAAACTGCTCATTTATATAAAAAAAATCATGAATGCACTTAGTTTAACATGTCATTCGGAACAATCTGTTATATTACTATTTATTTCACAGTTTATCTAATATCATTACTTATATTTTTGAACGAACGCTCAAATTTACCATGGTGAAAGCGGGTCCGAGATGGCGCTATAGGGCATTGTCAGCGTGAGAGCAAATAGAAAAAGGCTCTATTAGTTAGTTATAAAAAATGCTTTTTTTTGTGTGTAAAGTCGCGTTTTTTTCTGAAAAGACAGCTATATAGATAAACTTAAAAAGCAAAAAATATTAAATATAAATACATAGGTAAAAAAAGAAGTAAAAAGTGCGATTCGAAATAAGAATCTGCAACATATGCGTCCTTCATTTTGTTTTGATACTGCATTGCCCACACTTCGAAGCAGAAGTTGAATATACTTATTCTAACATTTAATTATAAAATGTGTGTGTGTGTGCGAAAAATCTCGCTTTTTCAGGAAGACACTTATACATTTAAAAGTCAAAACTTTATCTAAATATAAGTTTCGATTCAATTAGAGACAAGATTTCCGAGATACTCGAAATATATATATATACACAAAAATTACTCGTTTAAAGATATCACATATGATATCCCATCAATACTATATGATAATCCATCATCCGTAGCAAACATGACATGTTTGTTAATGATATCTATTAGTTAACTTTGCGTGTCATCTGATATAGAACCTTTTGCCATACAATGATATCACCCTATGTTTCGTTTCGCAATATGCAAAATGAAGTCATCACATGTGTCATGTAAGCATGAATTAACATTTTATCTGACACGTGATTCGTCTGCAGTTCACACCTACTATCTAATCGTACTATCTATCTGATTGGATACACCCTTCTCTGTTATATTTAAGAGATGGTAAAGAATGAGTTCTCTAATAAGATGATTCGTATAGCAAGCGTTAGTTACGACAGTGAACAGATTAAATGACGGGGCAATTATGTCGACCACAATAGGCCGTAACCGAATAGTACTGACGAAAAAAAGAAATATAATGGTTATCGTTGAAAAATATTCCGTGCGGTCACTTATATGATAATTTAGCTCATATCTGTTGCTGCTGATATCTGAATACTGATCAACACATGTAAAGTTTAAAAACTCAAAGATAATTAATTGCTAGTGATCATTTTATCAGACGTCTTTATCTGTGGTATATTATTAATATTAAAGACTAACTATCTTTGGCTATTAGTTATTCGCATGGAATAATTAATTGCTAGTGATCGTTTTATCAGACGTCTTGGTCTGTAATATATTATTATATTAAAGACTACTTATCTTTGGCGATTAGTTATTCGCATGGAATATTGTTTCAGGAAAGATATATTTTCAGGAAAGACACCCATATGGATAAACTTAAAAAGCAAAAATATTAAATAAAAATACATAAGTAAAATAAATAAAGCATAAAGCACCTCAAACCGAGGACACACGCTTCATTCATGCTGTTCTGACCACTATACTGCACTTCTCACACTTCGAAGCGGAAGTTAAATATACTTATTCTAGTAGGATTTTTCTTCTTTTTCTTTTTTTTTTCAGGAAAGGCCCTATATAGATAAACTTCAAAACCTTCACACACACACACACACATATGCGTATATATATATATATATATATATATATATATATATATTAATGCGTATATATATATTAATTTCTCATTTGATGTTATAAGATAAGAGTGGGTTTAATTATGAAAAGGGTATTTTTAAGGTAACTAAGAAAAAAAGTAAGTTTTTATATAACTCCGCTCTTTATCAAGATATGAGAAGGATATTTTTATTGATATTGGTGGAACCGGAAGTAATTTTTTTTAAGTAATTGTTTTTGAAAGTATTGGTGGAATAGAGAATAAACTATTTTTGAACATTGACCTATTCCGTTGAGGTACTAAAAGGATGTTTTTAATGGCATTGGTGCAATAGAGAGTAAGCTGTAATTGAACTCTGATCGGTTCCGTTTAGGTTCTAAAAGGAATTTTTTTGAAGGTATTGGTGGAATAGAGAATAAACTATTATTGAGCTTTGACCTATTCCGTTGAGGTACTAAAAGGATGTTTTTAATGGCATTGGTGCAATAGAGAGTAAGCTGTATTTGAACTCTGATCAGTTCTGTTTAGGTTCTCAAAGGAATATTTTTGAAGGTATTGGTGGAATAGAGAATGAACTATTATTGAGCTTTGACCTATTCCGTTGAGGTACTAAAAGGATGTTTTTAATGGCATTGGTGCAATAGAGAGTAAGCTGTATTTGAACTCTGATCAGTTCTGTTTAGGTACTAAAAGGAATTTTTTTGAAGGTATTGGTGGAATAGAGAATAAACTATTATTGAGCTTTGACCTATTCCGTTGAGGTACTAAAAGGATGTTTTTAATGGCATTGGTGCAATAGAGAGTAAGCTGTATTTGAACTCTGATCAGTTCTGTTTAGGTACTAAAAAGAATTTTTTTGAAGGTATTGGTGGAATAGAGAATAAACTATTTTTGAACATTGACCTATTCCGTTGAGGTACTAAAAGGATGTTTTTAATGGCATTGGTGCAATAGAGAGTAAGCTGTAATTGAACTCTGATCGGTTCCGTTTAGGTTCTAAAAGGAATTTTTTTGAAGGTATTGGTGGAATAGAGAATAAACTATTATTGATCTTTGACCTATTCCGTTGAGGTACTAAAAGGATGTTTTTAATGGCATTGGTGCAATAGAGAGTAAGCTGTATTTGAACTCTGATCAGTTCTGTTTAGGTACTAAAAGGAATTTTTTTGAAGGTATTGGTGGAATAGAGAATAAACTATTATTGAGCTTTGACCTATTCCGTTGAGGTACTAAAAGGATGTTTTTAATGGCATTGGTGCAATAGAGAGTAAGCTGTAATTGAACTCTGATTAGTTCCGTTTAGGTTCTAAAAGGATGTTTTTGAAGGTATTTGTGGAACTGGAAGTAACTTTTCATTGAACTCTGACCTATTCCTTTTAGGTGCAAAAAGGGTCTTGATGAGTAGAGAGTACGCTTTAATATAATCCGCATTATCTGACTGGTTTTGATTTTCCATATTAGACCGGGTTTTTTAACAAGAATATCAAGATTTTGAACTACGATCTGAATCCTTGATTTCAGATCGCGGTTCAAAATTGCTAGTTCGTCCTAAATTATCCCACATGAGATTTCAAAGAGAGAATAAAATGAATCAAATGATTGTTTTTATTTAAATATTTATAAATAAAACTGAAGGCTTTATTTGAGAATGAATATTTTGGACTGTTATAGTCTGGTTCCTAATTAATTACTTCACACAAGAAGATTGAAAAAATTTGACTTTCGCTCTTTATTGCTCTAGGAGTCTTATTTTCACTAGTTATCGGTTGAATTTACTTAATACAATATTTTAAAACTTTACAAAATCATATTGTTTTTTTCTAAAACATAATAAAAACTACTTATCTCTCAGATGTCAATCACGCATTAGATAAAGAAATAGAAGATGTCGAAAAACTTGTATTTAAAAATTGTAGAAAATTGAAGTAGTTAGCTAAAAACTTTGTTTTTAACAAAAGGTTTAAAAAAAAACGTCATATTTCTTAGTGCTTATTTCAAATCATAAGAAATATGTTTTCCCTCTTAATTTGTTTCTTAGCCAGAAGATTTTTATTGTTTGTATACTAAGAAAAGCTTTATTACCTTTGCATTTTACATTCTTCAAATTTATTGTCATGAGACATTTTGTGGGGAACAAAAGGATTCGATTCTTTTATCATTAAGTTTTACGGTTTACGGTTACAGCCTTATTCTCTGAAGACAATACTTAGTAAATATTAGGCACAATGAAATTGATTCACCTTGGACACATCGAACAATTAATATTTTGGGACAACATTTTTGTTATTGTTGTGGAGCATTTCCAGAAGTGAATCGCATTGAAATATTAAATGCTCTTTGAAGTATTTTAAGATTTATATTTAGGTAGAAGACCGGATAAAGATATTTTTATATTTTTAGTCTATCTGTCCATCAGAAGGTTATTAAAGGAAAATTTAAGAGAATGTGAAAACATGCTTCCATTTTTATATATTTTAATATTATATTAAAATATAAGATAAAATCTTTTGTACATTCTTTTATTAGGATTGTAAATTTAATATTGGCAACCATGTTATTACATCCGTTACAGTACTGGTGTCTATTTGATACATTTCAATTCCTTCAAGGATGCTACTGCCATTATGTAAAACTAACTTTCAGTGGTGTGAATGTTTGTAGCTATACCAAATCTATTTATGGATCAGTCATTGCTTAAGAGTCTCTGGAAAATTTCAGTCAGTAGTGACCTTTATCTAATGTTGAATAATCTCTGAAAAAGCCCAGTAGTAACACGTGATTGATTTTGTAAGTTGAGGTCACTAAGAATTGCTTTACTCGAATTTAAGCCCATGTGATAATACTGCTTACAAAGAAGAAGAAGCTAATTCATGATATTCGCTGTCGAATTGTTGCAAAGATTCTTAAACTGATCGTTCGCACCTTCTAATTCATTATCAGAACTGGCATTGCTTCATGTGTTCAACTGCCTTCCAAACATACTGCCTTCCAAAAAACAGGTTATACACAACACAGGACACTTCATTGAAGGACTATAAACTTTCAAGCTGGCCCTAGCACCTTATCAATTGCAATTATTTGACACAATAAATTCCCAATGCTTGTAGTTAAAGTATTTCGTATTTCTCCTACCAACTATTATTTAAATCTATTTGACCCTACAGCATGCATTGTACAACGTAATATTAAAATAGCATACTCAAACAGATTTTGGCTACCCTTGTCGAATCCTAATTTGTAATTTGAATCAGAACAGATTTCTTGGGAAACCAACAGGAAGACTTTGAGGAAAGGATGATGGCATTATGAGATTATGTATCACATTTTCGAATGTCCACTAATCCGAAAAATTAGCAAAAACAATTACCAAGGAATTTTTATAAACTTTTTTTGAAACTCTTAAAAAATAGTAAATAATTAAATGGTATAAAACTTTTTATCTGGAGCCTTTCTTGAACTCTCATTATATTTACTTTTCTTATATGATTGTAGTCATTATGATCAATCATCATAATAGCCGCAACATGCTCCATTATCGTGATACTCAGAGCCAAAATAGTGTACATATTATTGAAAATATTAAAAAATGTTGAATGTCAGTGTTCAAGGGTTAAGTGGATTTCGATTTTTATAGGGTGCCTGCTCCCGTATTATGAAATTGTGATTTCATCAAATTATTCTTTGAACGCGTTTTATATATTTCTATTCCCAGAACACTGCTAAGAATTTGACATCTTAAGTACACACAATGGTTGATAGAGTGAGATGGGAATTTTGTTGGAATTTCGGTTTCAGCCCATAGTAGTTTTATAACTAAGTGTCTAACTTATTAAAGATTGATAATGGAATATTTCAGCTGAAAAGGTTTTGTTTTTGTAAATACATTCTGTAACATAATGAGCAAGTTCATTAGTTTTAAGATAACCATACAGTTTCATACAGCTGTGTTTATTAGTACACAAAATTTACATTTTACTCCTAGATTATTGTTAGTAGTAAATGAAAAACTTTTTAATTATATTTAATGATTTTATTGATTATTTAAATTAAAGCCTTAATTATTAAGTTAAAGCATCTATTAATTATTTAAGTTAATGCACTAACATTATTTATAGCACGCAGAGACACTCATTCAGGTTTGATCGATTGAACGATCATTTCTTCACTGAGTATTTGATATAACAGAAAATTTGAAATTTATCACATAGATATACATGATGTGATAACTTCTCTCGAAATCTAATTATTTCATAACTCACGATAGCATGCAGCATCCTGAGATTTATAATGAATATTTTTTATTTTCACTTTTATTTGTATTTATATTTTCATTGGGGTGGACAGAAATCTTATGAATAATTAATGTGCTATAAAACGAAATGAAAAAATAATTTAAGCGATGAATCTATTAGTACTGAGTTTTTCCGTTTAATTTATAATTTTAGCAATAAAAGTATTGCTAATAAAGCAGCTGTTATTAGATTATTAATAAACAACAATTTTTAATTTTTCATTCAGCGACTGATGCATTATTTCTGAATAATGAATATTTTATGATTATAGCTATTTCAAAATGATCTAAGAATTGCATATTATGTCTCATTTATTTTAGAAAAGTATTTTCAATGAATAATTCTCGAGTAAGTTCATATAATATGCCATCTATAGAATTTTATTCTGATAATAATTTTACAAGATGAAAAATGACTTGCATAACCATTCACTTTGTGTTTAAGGAAGTGGAAATACGAACAAGAAATAGCCGGTCTCCTTTGGAAAATACCATTACAAGACATACAACGGTATGGTTCATATGGAATTGTTTCCTCAGAAAGTAAGGTAAGATAACTTGAAGATATTTTAATATTTTATATCTGAAAATGTTATTCTCATGGCTTATGGTTTCCAACTTAAATCACGTTTATTTTTACAACATAAACTATTATTTTCAACTATTTTATATATTATTTATATATATTTTATTATAGAAACTATATTTATTTCAACTATTTTATTTTTCATAACAGGATCGTACTTCAACCATTTTTCTTTTTGTTACTGTAAAGTATGTAATATGCAGGATTCCATATTAATTTTTCGGCAAAGTGTTGAAAATAATAATATCCATCAAGATTAATAATATTTAAAATATATTTTAGGAAATTCAAAAAACTTATTTATATTTGAATGTACTTAATCCATGCTAAATTTTGTCTATATTTTTTTTACAAAATTAGTACTAATAAATTAATTAGTTATTTGAGTTTAAAAAAATTAACCTGTCATTGTTAAGAATTGTTAAGAATAGAAGAAAAATATAAAGATTTTTTTTTAATAAATACACACTTGAAATGTCCGAATATAACTTCAGTAAAGAAAAAGAAGAAAGACATTAAAAAGTAAGAAAAAAACTATTTATTACATAATCCCATTCGAATCACAGGAAAGTTTTAAAAAAATGATCAAAATAATATCCAAGTCTTCATTCTGCATCTTATTAAAATTAAGAATGCTTCGTAAACTTCTAATAACTTGTTTATATTGCCTGTTGATATGATGTTGAGAGGATGCATCGTGTCCATAGGTGTTCTTTACAGTATTGATTTCAAACGTCCACATATTAAGAACTCCACGTCACCTTGCTAGAAACCAAACCGAAATCCAAACTAAACAAATTACATCCAGTTCATTATCTCGAGTATGCGAGATTCGGCATGTTATGGTATGGTCGAGTTATGGTGCGAGTTTCAGCATGTTATAAACCATAACATGGTACAGCATGTTATGGTTTATAACATGCTGTATGGTTTCAGCATGATATGGTATACGAGATTCAGCATATTATGGTATGGTTTCAGCATGTTATGGTATTCAGTTGTTAATAAATGTTTCAGTAAAAACAATTATTTTTATTTACTGGAAACACCTCTAAGTTACTTTTTTCTGATACTCTAATGGGAATATGGCTCTAGTTATAAATATTGTTATGAGTTTATAATATTGATGCTGTGAACTGTTAGTGTCAGATTAATCTAGATAATTTCGCGAATATTTTAATAAATGCATAATCATTAGTCCCCAGCCTTAGTGATAAACATGACGACATTGGTGACAAAAATGAAGGGTCTAGAAAATACAAGAATTTTAGCGATATCTCTATTAAGACAGAATAATAATATTTCGGTGCCGATAGAAAAAAAATCATGTCAAGCTAAAAGTTAAAACGTGTTAAGAGAATTCTGTTTTTGAAGTGCGATTAAGGAATGCTCAACAGCTGCAATTTGAGCGCTACAGTGCTATGCTGTTATTGAATCAATAATTTGTTAATTGCCCTTGATTTCTACACTTGCTGTCACTGTCTACCTTTCTACTTTAATCTGTATACCTGAGTTCGTATTTTCTTGTGGAATAAATCATTATTATCTGATATCGAATTTTGTGGGAATTTTTCATCGGAGGATTTCAGTAACAATATTGTTCATCTTCTTTGATAAGGTTTGGAGCATTCAATATATTCGAAAAAAAATTCGAAAGGAAATAGTACATAATTATGGTGAATAAAATTGCAAATAACATATATTATCATTACAAAATACCTTTAAAAATACTTTTTTTTTAAATAGCTGTTTATTAAGTTACTTTAAAAAATTCTTTTCATATATTTCTACTACTTTATTTTCCAAACATCAAATTGTGCATTTCTTTGAAATAATAAAAACATTCGAAGCTATCCCCAAAAACATTTTAATGCGATGAATATTTTATGCCCCTTTTATGAACGATGGCTATAACTCTCGACATTAAAAGCAGGAATAAAATATTTCTACTTTATAGCTCATATAAATGGAATTCAAAGCCGAAATATTTCGTAAAAGTAAATGGAAAGAAGTCTCATTATTAACGAATGCTTTTAAGAGCCATTCCATCATTATGAAAATTTTATGTAAAAAATATGCTTTGAAACTTTTTTGTGAATTTTTACTGTATCATAATAAAAAACCATAATATTAAAAGCTTTTTATGGCTCTTCTAAAATGTGACTGCTATCAATAAATTATGACACATCCAAGCAATCAAGTTGATAAAACTCTTATAAAATATTTCCGTTTCTTTTACTTTCATCAAAATTAATACATCCCATGCCAGATTACCAATATTTAAAACCTTCATTTAATAGTTCAATAAAATGTATTCTAATATTTCGATAACTGACAGAGCAAACTTTCATCCTCTCAGAATAAAGACTTTGAGTTCAAAAATAAAAAAATATTCTCCCCTTAAGGGGAATATCTCTTTTCAGTCATACGTGGCAGTGATGACCTAGATGTAAAAATATTTTGTTATCTTTCCTTTCAAACCTTACTAGTTAAAAAAATAATAAAATTAATTTTGTATTTTTTATTATTTTTATTCGAAAAAATTTCTCTTGCCGATTTCGGTCATATATATCTGCAGTGTCCTCAATGTAAAAATTTTTTGTGATCTTTCCTTTCAAACCTTACTAGTTCAAAAATAAAGGAAATTAATTTGGTATTTTTTATTATTTTTATTTGAAAATAATATCTGTTGTCGATTTCGATCATATGTGCCTGCAATGACCTCAATGTAAAAATATGTTGTGATTTTTCCTTTCAAACCTTACTTGTTCAAAAACAAATGAAATTAATTTTGTATTTTTTATTATTATTATTATTATTATTATTATTCGAAAATAATATCTCTTATCGATTTTAGTCATATGTGGCCTCGATGATCTGGATGAGAAAATTTTTATCCTTCCCTTCAAATCTGATTTGTTAAAAATAATTAAATTGATTTTGAATTTTTCAAATATTTTGAAAGAAATGAATGTTGAACTTCTTGAGGTTTTGAAAAATAGACTACTGTTTGGACCAAAAAAAATATCAAATTTGGACAAAAATATAGTATTTTTCTTCATTTTCACTTAAATAGCAATAGCAAATGAACAGGTGAGTTAAGAGGTTGCAATAATTTACCATATTTAGAAGAATTAAGAGATTAAAGATATTACCATATTTAATTTCAAAAAAATTTATAATAACTATTTATAATAAAAACTTATCTATTGTATCTCAAAATTAAAAATTGATAATTGTTTGATAAAAAACATTTCAATTTTATTTCTTATTGAGACATAAACTTAAAAAAATTGTTTCTTTCTCAGGCCATGATAAAAGTTCTTTAGCTATCATCAAATAATAGAAATCGTTACAATAAACTAAATCTAATTTCTTTACAAAAACGATTCTAAAACTTCACCCGCAGATTCTCTACATCTAGAAAGAAAACTTTATTACCTCTTTATCGTCATTTTACCCTGTTAGAGATCTACTTTAGCACATATCCCGCTTCCTTTCAAAAACTGAAATTGCGTGATATATTTTATCATCTTTAGATATTTTTAGCCAAACCTCAATAAACGGCATGTATGGAATTGCTTGAATTTAGAAAAAAACTGCAGTGACGTTAAATTCTTCAAAATTAATGTCTTGCTTACCCTAGATTTATCTAAAAAAATCTTAAAATTTCCGTTTATTTACCTTTTTTTTTTTCTGAAGTTAACAATTTCCATGAGTTTACAAAATTTTAGAAAGCAATCATTTATACAGAATTTCGATAGATTGTTGGCTAATATAAGATCTTGGATACTTCTTTCCTGCCCTTTACATCATATTCACTAAATCATTTGTATTTTGAATGGCTTTCCAGTATTTAGATTACAGGCTAATCGAAATCTGAAATCTTTATTTAAATGGTAATTATTTTATAAATAAAAGCCAAATATGCAATATAAACAGTCAAATTTGTTTCAATGTTGTTTTAAAGTGCGTTATATATATATATATATATGATTGTAGATATGTTATTAACGGTCATCTTTTTCACACTCTTATTCCAAGAGAAATCTCCAACTCTATTTCACTATATAGTCTCTAGATAAAAACGCTGTGACAGAATTCACCAGGCCAACATATGCTTCTATGTCTCCAGGATTTATTTTATTAAAGGCTCACGACATCTATTCAAATTATCAGTTGTTCTTATTTTCTGAAAGTTTCTTGTATCTTCTTGCAATCAAGAATTGAATTGCTCCATATCGTTTACCAAAGATATGCTTCACTTCTTCAAAAGTTTAATATTTTTGTCTGTGCAACTCTTCTTTCAAGTACCTTTACTGTAAGAAATTGTATGGATTGAAATAATGAACACAGTGACCAGTCCATACCCTTGTGAATCCATTGCAGTGGCGCCACTATCGAAATATTCTTAGGTAAAAAAGAAAATCTCACGAATCCAATGGATCACCTTGTCTTCTTACGAAATCTCACCAGCTCCGGTTCAACATTGGCTACTATGAGGTCATTATTGATCGACATCTGGTTATTTTATTATCACCATGGGAGTCATAGGTGACCGGCAAAGTAAATTAATCTTTGAACTATCCGCAGGCACTGCAGGTCAAACTCTTTTAATGATTTCGCTATATGAAGTAATTGATGTGACCCTTCTGTATATAGCTGCAATTTAGTCAGTCAATATTATCGGAAAAAAATATACTCATTTATTTTAAAATTATTCCATTAGCGCGTGATGAACTAAAGGAAACAGCGGCGCCAATAAGCGCTTAGATTTCACACTTTATTAAAAAATGCTCAAAAATAATAAAATGCTTATTATGTGCATATAACTTCACAAAATAAGCTTGAAAAACCAATAGTCATTTTCAACCAATTTATATAAAATTCTATGGCGATCAATATGCTAAATCTCCCAAGACCATTAGGATGGATATAAACATATGTACGATGTTAAATTTTCTCTTATGACAATGATCCCCGTTGTGCTTTTGTTAGGCGCAACTTCTCTCTTTGCATTTTATTATACAGAAAAAATATTAGATCTCTTATGTCCAACATTTTTTTTAAATATTCGACAGTTTCTTATGTTGATCTACCTCTTGTTACATCCAGTACTTGAAACCTAAATTATTCCAACAAAAATTCTTGAACTCACTCTTTATTTTCTTATTTAAAAGCACATAATTATTATCTTGGCTTACTAAGATTGCATTGTAAGATTTGTCTGCTCTTTTCTGAATATCCTATTTAATTCTTTGAGCCCGGATCAGCTCCAAATTGCCTCGTTCGATAAAACCATGACTAGATTTTTTGGGGAGCATAGCTGAAATCTAAGGGTGAGAGGCAGCTCGAGATCAGCCTAGGGACGGTTCTATTCTTTTTCGTACACAAAAAAACTCCAAAAATTTTAAAGTACTGCAATTCTTATACAAGCCAGGCTCATAGAGTTAAAACAATTTTATTGAATATGTTGATATATTGCATCGCTTGCGTTGCCATATCAACTCGAATGACCCTATTTCTTTTCTTTTAAGTTGAAGCTGAATACTGAATATCCTGAGAGGAAAGTTTTGGATTAATATCTAGATGTTCAGTTTCTTAGTCCAATGAACGAGCTATTTTAATGTGAAAATTCGCGAAGTTTCAAACAGTAAGTGGATGAAATGCTTACTCAGTGCATCATTTGAATGTAATTCGAAATTGCTGCTTCATCTCTTAAAAGAGCTATAATGATTTTAAAAAATTCAATCATATATGGATGTAAAAAAACAATCTACAAAATGTTGGGATTCATTTGCGAAAAGTTTACAAAACGTGTGGACTGAATTCGCGAGAAAGAAAACAGAAGAACAGAGTATGTTCCTTTTTAGTTAATTGAACAGAATGTGTGATAATAATAGCTCCATCAGATTTCTCTAACCCTCCGAGAGAACGAATTCAATAAAAGTTCTAATGGATGGTAAGCAAAAGATTTCAGTCTTTGTAGAAATTGACAAAGCAATAAACAGCCTTTTCTCGTACCGTGATTTTCATCCTCCTCCTATGTTGATCTTATGGTGTAAAAAAGGTTCTTCGGCATGAGCTGATGAGATGAGATGACCGGCAGCACTTTGAGTTGTAGAGAATGGTATGTGTATTATCTGCAAAAGTGTGTAATATTGTACAATTCCTTTTAATAATCTATAAAATCTAAAACATTGTACAATATTTCACACCATATTATGTTATTTGGTGTATGAGGTAAGATTCAATTTGAGGCTATGGTATTATGAATTACGAACAAATTTCTTATTGTAATATATAATGATAACTAACGTCTTATTTCAAAGTTCTTATATTTATTTAGTAACAATAGAGCAATGTAATATGCAAGAATGTGGCAACAAAGTATTTATTGTGGCATTATATGTCATAAATTCTACAATCCGAAATGTATAATTAATCAATTGTGGTTCCTCCGCAGACGAGTCTCAAGTCTAATCTTTCCATGGAATCCAAAGTAACCGGTCAGGCCTTCACACAGATAGCATCCTACAAAGGAACTTTAGTTGCGACAAAGACCTTGAAATTCAAGAGCAGAAACATAGAAATCCCTAGGGAAACAAAAAAAGAAATGAAAATCGTAAGTATCATGGTAATTAACTGTGTTGAATCTTTATCGTTTAATTTTTTACTGATAATAAATTATCGTTTGAACTTTCATACTGTTATTCATTGGATTTTTTCATGAAATATATCATAAACAATATGTAATCAATGAAAAAAACAAAATTAATTTAATCGAAATAATTTACAGTTACTCATATAAATTGCATATTTTTATTTTAATATTTTTTCTATAGTTATTAATATTTTTATTTGGTTATTTGTATTTAAATATAGTTCTATGTGCTCTTTTTGTTTGTCTAAAAAATATTTGTTGCAGTTTTATTTATTTGATTTATAAAAATTTATGTTCTATACTAATTACTGTCTTAAAAATACATTTGCTTCAAATTTAAGAACTATGTTACAAATATTGTTTAGGTATATGAATACTTTTTAATTATAACATGAAATTATAACTAGTTATTAATCATTCACACGGTATTTATAGTCGTTTTCTTACATACTTTGTTACTATTATTTTGTCATTTAGTTACCCCTCCACATATTTTGTAACATGTCTTCCTTTTTAAAATCGTTGCAATTGGCAATATTCAACTTAGTGTCAACATCCGAATGATCTTTTAATTGCAGACAGACTCTTTAAAAGCTCACAGAGCTTTAAAAAATCAAACTTTCTTAGCGATTTTCAAGATATACGCATGAAAGATTCTTTCACACTCTGAAAATTTTTTTTAGATATTCTCGAAAATCCTATACTTTTACAAGTACACAGTCTCAATGATTTCAAACTGATGATAACTCTAGAGATACTATTAGCATATTGGTATTCACAAATGAATTTAATATGGAACAGGTTCATACTTTATAAATTGCTAAACGCAACATACTATGTACGAATTTGTCATTTTTGCTGCTAACGATTTTATGCCGCAGATAGATGTTACAGTTATTGAGCATATGTGCATATTCAAAATTGGTATATTAGATATCTTCTTCTTCTATGGAATTCTATGGATGTTGTGTGGTTCAATAACAACTATATATAATTTATTGTTATAATTAAAGTAATATAAATTAAAATAGTAAAATTAAATCACGCCTATAACATAATTCTGGATTTTCAATTATTACTGTAACTACATTATCAGATATCCTAAGGATTATGAAATATGTTAAGGATAATGTATAATAAAATAATCCTAATGTTAATAAATAATGATAAACAAATAAAGTTGCAATAGTAGTTTTGAAACATACTGTATATATCTAGAAACTGGGAGAAATAAATGTAAATATTAGGCATTATGAAATGTGCAAATTTTGTATTAAGTAGGCATATAGCGATAGATGCACACATTGAGTGTTTTATAGGAATAATTGTTTGTTATTCTTTCATTTCATGTTTCTATATTATATAGTTTAAAGAATTGGTCATTTTGAAATTCTTTTTATTTTCTATAATAAGCATTTTTGGAGCGTAAGGGTTTTTTTCTGAAAAATCTCAAAACTTGCAAATTTTTAATAATTTACCTTTTTTATGTTTGTAATTCATTTATATTATGATACAATTTATAATAAGGAATTATAATACATTTTTTTCAGTGACAAACCTCAGCAAATAAAGAATTACAAGGGCGATAGTTTATTATTAATAATTAATATATAAATCAGTTATAATATATATATATTAATAAATTAGATAAGTTATCAGTAAATGCCTCAAAGAGAAATGTTGATGTACAATAATTGTCACAAAATATCAAGCTATTTTATTATGACTTTTTCTTCATGTAATTTCTAAAAATTAAAGATTTTTAAAGTTTATTTTTAAATAATGATTGTATTTTTAAATGAATAATATTTTTAGAGTATTCCATAATCTGGGTAAAACAAGAATTATTACTTTCCTTTCAAATAGCTAAGATGGTCTTACGTCTTTGATGTTAATATCAAGAAATATTGTCGATTTTTTTTCCTATTTAATTATTAAGTGGTAATTTCCTATATTTTTCCACTATCATAATTCCAATAATGGCATTAGGTTTGATTGAATAAATTTTTGAACTCAATATTTCTCAAAAATCGTTCAGATTCTTGAAACAGAACTATTAAAAAGTAACAGAAAACTTTGTAACAAATTTTTAGATTCGTAATTTTGGTTGAATATGAAGAGAAAAAAACTTTAAATTTTAAATCATTACCTCACATATTTCTTCCTCTCTAATTCCAATGTGTTTTGCTGAAGAAATCTTTTAAATATTTTCCAGATGCGAGAACTTCACCACGACAATATCAATCCTTTCATTGGCGCATGTGTTCAACCTCATTATATACTTCTAGTCACGGAATATTGTGCAAAAGGCAGTTTGAAGGTAAAATGATTAATTAGACCTTATATCTTATGTTATTAAATCTCATCAATCCTTGATCTTTGGAATAGCGGCATTTTTATAGAAGAAAATGCATAGGAATTCCTAAGCTTCTTTACTCCTACAGAAATCTACGTGAAAAAAAATACGGAACTGTTTTTTATATATTTTAAAAGATCCCACAAGTCACCTTGCTTTTATTGTCATTTATCTTCTTATATAAAGTAGAAAATATAACCTTTTGTCTGCCATATGAATTCTTTTCAAGGTTTCCTAAGCTGTTTTTAACTGCAAAATTAATCATTTATATTACATCAATTAAATAAAAATTAATAAAGCCGCATTTTGCTCAATTTTTCCCACCAGTTAATTCTGAAATAATTATTAAAAGCTCTCTCAAAGAGCAGCCATTGTCTTTTCAGTGTCGCAAGTTTAATTTTGATTCGCAGACAAAGAAGAATTTAGGGGATGTGGGGTATAAGTAACGCTATTCGAAGTTTTTACATTCAGGAATGCTAGCTCCAAAAATATGGTAAAGGCATTTAGGAACAAGACAGTAAAATCCATCTAATAAATGAATTATTGTTGTTGGCATAGCAATGATAGGAAGAGAAAATATGATTTTACACTCGCACCATATGGTTCAAAGTACGGAAATAATAGAAGAAAGATCAGACGATACTGCCAAGGGAAAATCGATTAAAGATTATGCCAAAAAAATTCTTTCATTATGTTTAATATTCTATGTTATTAGAACTTCTACCTGAAAACATTTTTCTCCCGAGCAACGCCTGGTATATCAGCCAGGTATAGAAAGATAATAGAAGACAGTTTTAGCTGCTGGCCGAAAGGTCAGACAAAACAGAAGAAAATGAGCGAAAATTAACAGAGAATGATGCAACGAAAAAATATTTTTTAAGTAATTACATTTTTCTCCTGCATATTATTGATTTGTAAACATTTTTATCCCGAAATCCCCAACGTGAAAGCATCTTGCATGAAAGTGACGATATTTAACACATGTCTTCCCCTCAGTGGAGTTGTGATATGGTTACGGAAAGGCATAATGTATCGTTCTGAAATAACAGTACAAGTTCTTCCAGACAGATACAGGACAATAATCTTTAAAAAATAAAGTTCCAAGAATGAAATTCGTCACACTAAATTCACATACGCTTACAAACCAACATTCACACGAGAAAAATGAAGTGGGTTGGCCAAGTACTCACTAGGGACAGATACGACTGTTTTGCATATTGACAGAAACCATTTTGGGTTATATTCCATTTGTGGCCATACTAACTGATGAAGTGCTTATATCTTACAGATACAGATTCGAGATTCCATACAGAATACGTAGAATAGACAAGTAAGAAATCCTCACTATTTCCCCAGCTTCACGAATACTACTAATCTCAGTTGATATATATATTGGCATGATGCCGTCCGGGCACAATGGTGGTCTACCACTTCATGGACGATTTTCCAAACTCCTCAATTACTCAAAACGTCGTACTAAGTTCAATATCTCATTCAATGAAATATTTTTTTGAACTCTTAATCCTTTTACAATGGGGAAATTTCGAAGTACAATAATTATCGATTCACCATTTTTGATGAAACAACCAACCAACAACACTGGATCTGGTAACGACTGAATACTGCCGAGATTCAACGGGTTATCCAATTTCAACCAAATATTTCATTAGTCTAACTCGCATAAACGTCTCAGTATTGTAGCGAAAATTGCTCCTTCCGACCAAGCGCCGATGGCTTAGTCGGCTAAGCGACGCACTTCATAGCGGAGCGGAAGGTCGCGGGTTCAAATACAAGCGAGGCGAACAGTTAAAGATTGATTTTTAATTTCAATTTGCTTTATGTCAGACTTATGTTAAATATGCAAATTTATGTTAATTATTCTAATATGTTATTTATGTAAATTCCTAATTTTCTGCGGGACTTCTTTTCTGCGGGCCTTCAAATTCTAGAAGGTTCTTGAATAATCTTCTGTATATAAATAGTTTCCCAATCGGTTAGATTGGTATTAAAACTCTTCAGTTGATCTTGAGTGTGTTCATTTCTCTTGGACTTGCTACATTCACTTCATCTACGTGACAGTTTGGTGGAGGCGCCGGGTACGACAACGGAAGAGTTACGCCAAAGCCGACGTATTCAAGGACTCGATCCTGAATTTGGTCTTCTACCGGATCCGACTAGAAAATTAAGGAAAATGGTTGAAGGAGGAGAAGCCGATCAGAAATTCTCAGCTGGGGCCAGTTATGCTCCGAGCAACATTGCACCAGTTCCAGTTTTGACCTACCAGCTCCCCAGAAGCCCTTGTATTTTCTCTGGAGACAACCAGGAAGACGCTAACCGGTGGCTCAAGGATTTTGATAGAATAGCGAACTACAATCGCTGGGATGACCAAATGTGCTTGGCGAACGTCATCTTTTACCTCGCCGGAACAGCCCGACAATGGTTCGATAACAACGAAGACACTTTCACTAATTGGACTGTTTTTCGGAATTCGTTGAAAAACACATTTTGTCGTGCGGCTGATATAAAGCGCCAGGCTGAAAGCCAGCTACTCGCCCGTGCGCAGCGAATTGGTGAGTCATCTGAATCTTACATTCAAGATGTCCTTGCTCTTTGCCGGAAAGTTAACCCCTCTATGGCTGAAGACGAGAAAGTGGCCCATCTCATGAAGGGCATTGCAGAGGACTTGTACCAGATTTTATCGTCTCAAGAATATGAGACTACGGACGCTTTCGTAAAACGATGCCGTCACATAGAGAGCCTTCGCCGAAGACGCATCGTTCGACCACGATTTCAGACCTAATGTCTCTGCGGTGTCGACGGAAACGGATGCCGATTATCTCCGATCATTGGTACGCACCATCGTCAGGGAGGAGCTTCAAAAGATCATGCCGGAAGTACAGGACTACACAGACAATGAAACTGAGAAACCACGTGATATTGCATCTGTGATCCAGGAAGAGGTTATGGAGGCTCTAGCACCAATTACAGGTGCAAGGAGAGACAAGACGACTCCCCAACGTTCGGTTCCAACCAGGCCACAGGCAAGACGTGAAACCACCAACAGACCCACTCCTCAACGTAGAACAGACTTATGGAGAACTGATAATAATGTGCCCCTTTGCTATCATTGCGGACACCCAGGGCATGTGCTAAGGTACTGCCGGGAGAGACGTCGAATATTTCAAAATGCACGAGCCACTAGAACCATTAACCCCCGACGAGATGTGTATGCTGACTCCCTTGCTAGCTACGACGACGACTACGCACAGCCTACTTCTTCCAGAATAAGAAGCAGTTCACCTTATCCACGACGTTCCCTCAACCGCCGAGAGTCGCAATCACCATCACGCCGTTCCAGTCTTTCTCCGCGCCGACTCGCTGAGGAAAACTAACTCGGGCGACCTGTACAGGAGGTAAGGCCGCAGTGGAAGAAAATCCTCCGACGTACACCACAGCGAAGTTAAAAGAGAACACCACCTATATCGTCGCAAATGGGCAATGCGTAAAAGCCCTCGTTGATTCTGGTGCCGATTATTCCGTCATATCTGAAGAATTACGCCGACGATTGAATGCCCCTATGTTTATTGAGAATGGACCTATACTGAAAACTGCTTGTGGTAAAACTGTAGCCGCCTCTGGACGCTGTGTATTAAAAATGGACTTGAACGGGACCGTGAAGCCGTTTGAATTTCTCGTGTTTCCTCAGTGTAGCCATCAAATGATACTTGGCTGGAACTTTTTCCGTGCAACCGATGCCGTTATCGATTGTGGAAACCAAGAGCTCCAACTTGCCGAAATCATTCCGTACAACTCGGGTTCAAAGGAATCGGATTGCTCTTTGATTGCCGCATCTGATTACTTAATTGAATCTAACTCAACAAGACAAATATGTGCTTTGAATTCGCAAGTGCAGGAAGCAGATGGAGCTATGATTGTTGGTAGTGCAATTCTGAGGTACGAAAAGGAGTTATCTATACCAGCCTCGATTGTCGACATTGAGAATGGCTATTGTAAGGTGTGGATAACAAACTGTTCCCGACGAACTCAATTGATTCCGAAAGGAATGAATATAGGGTGCTTAACGACAATAGCTAATGACGCAATCTGCCCCTTGAGTGATAAAGAGCGAGAAAGTTCACAGGGACACAAATCCAGAAAAAGAGCAACACGAGAAAAGTTAAGAGAAATTCTCGATTCTGATCTAACAACTACTGAAAAAGAAGAGCTGTTGAGTCTACTAGAAGAATTTAGTGACATTTTTTATTTTAAGGGGACATTGAGAAAATCTGGATGCAGTTCCGTGAAACATAAGATCGATACAGGTGACAACTCACCAATCAAGCAAAGACCGTACCGTGTATCAGCCATTGAAAGACGCGCGATTGCCGAGGAGGTCCAGCGGATGCTGAAAGAAGACGTGATACAGCCGTCAGACAGCCCATGGTCATCTCCAGTCGTCCTTGTGAAGAAGAAAAATGGTGAATGGCGATTTTGTGTCGATTATAGAAGATTGAACAAGATAACCAAAAAGGATGTATATCCATTACCTCGCATCGATGACGCCTTGGACTGTCTAGCCGGTGCAAAGATTTTCTCCATGATGGATCTGAAGTCAGGCTATTGGCAAATAGAGGTTGACGACAAAGATAGAGAAAAGACAGCCTTCGTGACATCAGATGGTCTTTATGAATTTAAAGTCATGCCATTTGGGCTATGCAACGCCCCTGCTACTTTCGAACGGATGATGGACACGGTGCTAAGGGGCCTAAAGTGGAATATTTGTCTTTGCTATCTAGACGATATCATCGTGTACGCACCGAATTTCCAAGAACATCAAATACGCTTGAGGAAAGTTCTGAAGTGTATCCAGAGAGCGGGACTGACGCTAAATTCGAAGAAATGTTCATTTGGCAAAAAGAAACTAACGATACTGGGACACCTAGTTGAGCAAGATGGAATCTATCCGGATCCACAGAAAATCGTAGCCGTAGAAAAGTTCCCGACCCCAGAAAATATCGCTGATGTCCGAAGTTTTCTAGGCCTATGCTCATACTATCAACGATTCATCAAAAATTTCGCTGATATCGCAAAACCCCTGCATGACTTATTAAAGAAAGATGCAAAATTTTTCTGGAATTCGTCACAGAGGGAATCTTTTTCAACACTCAAAAAATTACTGACCAGTGGCCCCGTTCTGGGACATTTTCTTCCGGACGCGGAAACAAGGATTCACTCGGACGCTAGTGGGTATGGAATCGGCGCAGTGCTGGTGCAGATCCAGGGTGGCGCAGAGAGACCCATAGCCTATGCATCTAGGTCACTTACTGCAGCTGAAAGAAATTATTCTACAACCGAAAAGGAATGCCTTGCCGTGATCTGGGCTATCAGTAAATTCAGGCCTTATTTGTATGGAAAACCTTTTACAGTAGTTACGGATCACCACTCTTTGTGTTGGTTGGCCAAAGTTAAGGATCCTTCAGGAAGACTGGCTCGGTGGGCTCTTAGGTTACAAGAATACGACATCAATATTACGTACAGGAGTGGCCGCAAACATTCTGATGCGGATTCTCTGTCAAGGAAGCCCCTCGTTGAACCAACAGCTGAGAGCAATGACGAAATCCCCTTCCTTGCAGCTATCGCAGATTACGCAAAAGAGCAACGAAAGGATAAACAATTGAAGACCATCATAGCAATCCTCAAGAGAGGTGAAGCGTACCAAAATTATCAAATGAGAAGTGGTATACTGTATAAAAGAAACTATGATCCGATGGGACAGCAATGGCTTTTGGTGGTACCAAAGCAGCTTCGTAGCGATGTACTAAGAAGCCTTCACGATGCTCCTACCACCGGTCATCTCGGTTTTGCCAAAACATATGACAGAATAAAGAGGAAATACTTTTGGCCAGGGTTGTATGGGAGCATACGTAGATATGTATCACACTGTCGAGAATGCCAAAGACGAAAATCACCACCACAATTACCACCGGGGCAGCTCCACCCAATAAAACCTCCTGACATACCGTTTGTCAAAATTGGAATAGATCTACATGGACGCTTTCCAGTTACCCGAAATGGGAATAGGTGGAATATTGTTTGCACGGATTACCTAACCAGATTCACAGTCACAAAAGCAGTACCAACCGCTGAGGCCGCCGAAATTGCGAAATTCATAGTTGAAGAAATTGTACTGAAGCACGGGGCTCCCAAGGAAATGATAAGTGATCGAGGACGTAACTTTTTAGCCAACATTGTTAAAGACATCAATCAGTTATGCCAGACGTCACATCTTCTGACAACCGCCTACCATCCACAGACCAATGGGTTGACAGAAAGATTCAACAGGACATTGGCAGACATGCTATCTATGTACGTAGACGTTGAACAAAGAAATTGGGATACCATTTTGCCCTTTGTGACTTTTGCCTACAATTCAGCAAAACAAGACACCACGGGATTTAGTCCATTCTTTCTTGTTCACGGTAGAGAAATCCAGACTCCTCTTGACGCAATTTTCCCTTCTAATGCCGAAACTTCCGACGACAGTTATGTGCATCATCTGATTACCAAGGCTGAAGAAGCTAGGCAGCTTGCAAAACTTCACATCCGCGAAGCACAAGTTACAGATAAGCGCCGATATGATGAGAGACATCGACCTGTCAGCTACAATATCGGGGATTTAGTCTGGGTGTTCACCCCAGTTCGAAAGGTGGGATTATCCGAAAAGCTCTTAAGGCGCTACTTCGGACCTTATCAAGTAACACGACGACTATCTGACGTGACGTATGAAGTAGAAAGTTTGGAACGAAATAGAGGGCGTCGAAGTTCAAAAGACGTTGTCCATGTACTACGACTAAAACCCTATCTTGATCCAAGAAGACAATTTGTTGATGGAGGGATGCCTGATATTCCCAGGAGACCTGTTACAAGGAGCCACGCCAGATTGCAGCGGGACGCTGCTTCTCCTAAGGAGGGGGAAATGTAGCGAAAATTGCTCCTTCCGACCAAGCGCCGATGGCTTAGTCGGCTAAGCGACGCACTTCATAGCGGAGCGGAAGGTCGCGGGTTCAAATACAAGCGAGGCGAACAGTTAAAGATTGATTTTTAATTTCAATTTGCTTTATGTCAGACTTATGTTAAATATGCAAATTTATGTTAATTATTCTAATATGTTATTTATGTAAATTCCTAATTTTCTGCTGGACTTCTTTTCTGCGGGCCTTCAAATTCTAGAAGGTTCTTGAATAATCTTCTGTATATAAATAGTTTCCCAATCGGTTAGATTGGTATTAAAACTCTTCAGTTGATCTTGAGTGTGTTCATTTCTCTTGGACTTGCTACATTCACTTCATCTACGTGACAGTATGATATGTAAGCACCCACTTTCGATTGTGTGTGTGTGCGTGTGTGTGTGTGCGTGCGTGTGTGCGTGCGTGCGTGCGTGCGTGCGCGCGTGCGCGTTTAAATCCAGCATGACTTTATCCTGAGAAGAAATGAAGGGCAATAGAAATGTGGAATATTGGTGCAATAGAGGATTTCAAACGGGGCAGATGTCCAAGGCCACTGAAGTGAAGGGGAGGGTCAAGGTCAAAGGCAGTTTGATTAGCAAATGTTATTAACTTAATTCTGAAATAATTAAATTTGCAACCTAAGGGTTTATTGGGTTATTAAAAATTATAACTACAGTGAGTTGAATTGTACAGCATACATTGAATTCTTAAAATCCTCAATTTAAACATCAGTAATTGCTTTTTACAATACATTAGAATATTAATTATTCATTAACTAGCCAAGTTATATTTGGCAGTTCATGTAAAATAAAAATTTGGTATTTCTTATAAGCTTACAAAGTAATCAAATGTTTAGAAAATAAGGGAAATATTAACTAATAATTATTGGTAATGATCTGAGAATTTTATTGCTTTGATTATTTTTGAATAAATAATATTAAAATAAATAATAAATTATTTCTCATATTACTAAAATAAAAAGAAATGAATTAAAATAAATGATTAGCATGTCAAGTTGAAAATGTATTTAAATGTGCAGCTAAATTAACAAAAGAATTGGTCTCATAATGTACATTTCATGTCGTTTCAGAATGGCTAAATCCGCCCATGTGTCGATGTTATGAGACACAAATGATAGAAAAATGCATGATCAAAATGCCCCTTGTATAACCATAACTTAATCTTTATTCAAGTGCCTACGCCAGGTATTAATTAAAAGGGCATAGGCCCTTGAATGATACTAACCAGCTAGATATAAAGAAACAACTTAACTAATGCATCCAAGGTTAAAAAATGAAGGAGAATTTTTACTTTTTGAGCCATTAGTTTCTCCATATCAAGATTAGATATTCTAATGACCGCATTTTTTTTATCTGTAGTTTTCTGATGATAGTTTAACTCTAATAACCTTGTAAATTGCATATATTTATGCAACTTATCTACTTCCTTGCTCAAAGTACAATCCGTTGACTAGTATGTAGATTTGGAGAGATGAAAATAATGGTTTCTCAATGAAGCAAAAAAACTCCTTGAAAGAAAAAAAACTATGATTTAGTTATATAATGTAGTACGTGTTTTGTATTTAAAAAATGAGAATAATATTATTACTTATCTATACAAGTATTCAGATATTCATATTCTTCTAAAACTTGTAACAAGAATAATGTTGAGAGATACAGAGTCCGGTCATATTAATGTGACCACCGCCTACTTCTGACGTCAGCGTTAAATAACCAATTGCAGAAGTCACGTGTTATCAGCAAATTTGGTGAGTAGATAAAGTGTGCTGTAAGGATTCGGAAAACATTTCAATTCTTGCACTCATGCAGAAACGGGGCGATTTATCCAATGTCCAAAAGGGCATGATTACTGACTTTCGGGCCAAGGGTGGAAGCATTTCCGAAGTAGCTAAGTTTGTAAAGTGTTCGCGGGCCGCCGTGGTGAAAATATACCGTGCATTATAAAATGGCATTATTTAAAATTAGCGACTTTGCAAATGTGGTGCAGCAAGGGCCATAAAGGGCAGAGGTGAACGACGGCTGGGGAGATGCGTTGAGGCATATAGACGTGCAACCGTTGAACAACTGACCGCCCAGATGAAGCAAGTGGCTAGCAACATTATCTCAACAACAGCAGTACAGCGAACGTTGCTGCGTATGAACCTCAGCAGCAGACTCCTGGTTAATGCACCTGTGCTGACTGCTGTTCATTGGCGACTAAGGCTGGAATTTGCACGCCAGTACTGCAACTGGACTTCCACTGAGTGGATACAGGTGGCTTTTTCTGATGAATCTCATTTTTTTGCTCCATCGGACAGATGGACATTGGCGTATACGACGTGAAACGTCTAAAAGCAAACACATTTCAACACTTGCCAGAAGGTCCCAAGCTGTAGGAGGGAGCATTATGGTCTGGGGAATATTTTTGTGGTATTCTCTGCGTGCACTCATCAGTGTGAAAGGCACGATGGATCAACGCAAATATGGATTTATCCTTGAAGACCATGTCCACCCCTACATGCGAATTGTTTTTCCTCAGGATAATGATATCTACCAGCCGGACAATGCGAAGTGTCGTAAAGCTCGCAGTGCACATGTGTGGTTCGAAGAGCACCAGGATGACTTTACCGTACTCCCTTGGTCAGCAAATTCTCCTGACTTAAACCCTATCGAGAATCTGTTGAACCACCTCGATCGGGTTGTTCGCACCTTAGATCCGTACCTGCGTGACTGGCCACGACACTGGAGTTGGCACGGCTCAAAATCCCCGTGAACACCTTCAAGAACCTAATTATTCGGAATTTTGAAAGGTGGTCATATTAATGTTACTGGAAACATGTATGTAATAACCAAAATTATACCAATTATTCGACGTGGTTTTTCTAAATCCATTGATTTATCTACAGGATTTTATGAATATATAAAAATCGTAGCGAGACAATTTTGAACCATTTACTGATTAAATGAATATTAATAAATTAATTGCTGCTTTAATGCATGTATATATAAACAGTATCCGATTCAATCAATTGCAATTGATCTATTAATATGTGTGAATTTGAAACAAATTTATATAATGGTACATTATTTTTTCTTTTTTATAGGATATCCTCGAAAATCCTGATATCAAACTAGATCATATGTTCATTGCTTCATTAGTATTTGACTTAATAAAGGTATCGATATTTTTGTCATAAATACTAAAATTATTCTGATTAATGTAATCTTTACAGATGTGATGGTGCTTTCAAAACAACCTCTTAAGAACTTTTTCTTAACCGAGTAGCAGTTGTTTAGTGATATATTTAAAAACTAATTTAAGATTTAAATTTTAGCTGCCATGATTTATAACTGCGATTCGGATAATCTAATTAGATAATTTTTTTTGTTAACTGTAGTAAAGAAGAAATGATTGATTTAATAAGTATGAATCTCGTGGCAGCCAACTTGTTAAACATTTAATAAAAGCAGTGAGTGTTTCCTCACATCTATATTTGGTTTTATACACTCATTAATGTTAATTCCACAAAGTAATACCCATCGTTTATGCTTCTTTTTTATAGAAATAATTTTTATTGAAGTTTTTCAATATTCCCGTACATGAGAAAATTATTTACTCATGTTTCATTATTTGAATTTTGAAAAGAATTTATCTTATTACTATATAATTTTTATCTTCTTTCTTTAATTAGAATAAGAAGAAAACTATCATGCAAAATATGTAACACTTAAAAAAAATACTCTTAATTAAAAAATATGTTATATTCTTCGAAGATGAATTCTGTCTAAATTTATAGATATAAATACTCTTCATATCGTTAGTAGCACATATATGTATTGTATATAATATTGCATGATATCAAACAATATTTGCAGTTCTGTATAATATTAAATTATATAATAGAATATTGCAAAATATTATATAATATTGTGCAACAGGATGTTCTACCTGGAATTGTTTCTGATTTTAAAATGGCAGCCCCTATATATTTTTATTATTATCTGATAAAATGCATATCAGCAATTTCAGGATTTAAATTTATTTAATAAGTAACTTTGCTTTAAGCGTTTTAAAGAAAGAAGAAATTGTTTAAAAGCTTCATGAGTTAATTTGATTTTAGAACAACAAACCTTGCTTATCTTTTTTTAATTATCCGAATAGCAATAAAGGGGTATTTGTAGGTTCCTGGCTCCCAAATTAGGCATTAAAGCACCTATAAATATAAAATTCGCTCTTTTGAAATCCAAATCCCCAAAATACATTCACGAAGTTTTTAAATAGCCCACTAACAGTTAAATCTAATAATTGTTAAATGAAAAAATAAACGCTGTGCTTTATGATACTATGTGAAACTTGATGAACACCATGTTAATGATTAGAAATTTGAAGATTTCACATGTTTTTTTTTATTTTTGCACTGGCATTTTTACATAATAATGGCACTAAAATATTATGACTATATTTGATTATTATTATGACTAAAATATAAAACTATATTTGTGCGTCTACTTGGAAATTGACTTATTTACATATTTATATTTTACAGAAATTGAAAGTAAATTTCTAGTTTGATTTTTTCCCTTCTAATTTATGTTTTCAAATAAATAGCAGACATAAAAACGTCTTTAAATTACTATTTTTTCCATTTTTTTACGATACTCAGTTAAATAATTAATCGTAGGTAAATTTTATTTTATTATGTTTATCTTGAAGTATTTGAAAAATGAATCCTTCTTTTAATCATGAATGAAAATATTATATTCTTCCTCATTTCTGAATTTAAAGACTTGCTACCCATATGCTTCATTTTCTGCTAAATCAACATTATACATTTCCTGTCATAAATTTATTTATTAACTAATTTTGTTTGCATTGAATATATGGCTATGTTTTCATATCGTATTATGAAAATGTCAGTCGCATCATAAAAAAGTTAGGAAACATACAGCATACTATAGACTATAAAGTGTGCTTGAAAAGATGGTGCTATAATTTAAAACAAAATTACATTGAGAATTTCTGGGCAATTGATTCCAGGAAAGAGTTTCCAAATTATGGTCATTAATTAGCTTATAATACTTTTATTATAAAATTCAGGACACTTGGAGATAGACAGTGTAATAATTATAAAAGCATTTGTAAAACATCAATGCACATCAATGTATACAAGTTCAATTGATTTCATTACTTTTTCTGTTTATCGAGCTACTACTTAGGAATCGTTTTAAGAAGATAAATATGTAATGTCAAAACATAATATTTTTTTCAATTGCTTTCTTACTCATAGTCGATTGTCTCGAAACGAAAATAAAAGTTTATGTAGGAATAACTTGGAATAAATTACTCAAGAAGGAATTTCAAGAATTCATCTGAAGCATACTATACAATATTTTACAATATTGTTCAATACAATATTTTACAATATTGTTCAATACAATATTTTACAATATTGTTCAATACAATATTTTACAATATTGTTCAATACAATATTTTACAATATTGTTCAATACAATATTGTTGCAATAATGTGTAATATGATACAATAGGTTTTAAATGTAGTAAATTTTTGTATATTATCGCGTACTGCTTGTTATATAATATTCTAATAAAATTTATTCTAAATTTTGTTAAAAACTACTTCCATAATTATTTCAAAATTTTTATTTAAAAAAATCTGTCCAAATGTGAAAGGGGACATTAAAGGGGTGTTCATTCCAAACGAATTATTGTTTTGTTTATAACCTGATTCTATTCACGGATTTCTACAAATTTAAATGAAAGCACTTTCCATACTTCTTTAAAACGTTCTTGTTTACTTTCAATAGGTTCAATATTTAACAAAAAAAAATGAAACTCATTATAGAACTTTCTTAATCTAGTCATTGAAGAATCTAGTCAAAGGAAGAATTCATGTGAATCTTTAGTTTTACTTGATGAATATTTTTCAAGAAAAGTCGTCTCCATTTTTGAACTATAATTATCAAGTCTCATTTGGTCTTTAATATTTACTATATTAGAACCTGAAATTAATAAACCAGAATTTCTATTTAAGTGTTAATTTTAAAAAAAATTCTTCTAAGAATTAATAAAAAACAAAACTACGTCTACTACTTTTAAATAAATTACAATTAAATAAATTATTTATCAAAAAATATTAAAAATTTACAATGAATTTAAACAAGAAGATTAAATATAATTAATATCTTATCATTGAATGATTTTCAGATTTTTTTCAAATATCAATTCTTAATATCCCAATATATCTTGAAATCCATTATGCTCTATTTTAACCAAATGTTGTTTAAACCGCATACTTTAGTAACCTTTCTATTACCCATTAGGGCATGATTTTCCTCCACGATTCAGACCTCAAAGTTCACGGAAACTTGAAATCTTCAAACTGTGTCGTCACCAGTCGCTGGGTTCTGCAAATAACTGACTACGGTTTGGGAGAACTCACCACAGCAGCTGAAAATGAAATATTCCTCAACTACGATCATTATAGAAGTAAGTTTTATTTTGTTTAGACTTGTCTAGACTAATATCATTCTCAAATGTAACTATCTAGATTATTAAGAAATATGTGATTAAGTCTATTAATATAATGGAAAAACTTTATAAACAAAACCAAAACAAGTAATATATAAAAACATTTAAGTCAAATTTAGGCCAACCAAAATTTTTTTATTATAGTTACTTGTTATGAAATAATTACAATTAAATATTATATACATATGATAGAATTACAATATTAAGTTGCAAAATAAAGCTTGGCGACCATTTGGCAATATGGCGACGGATTTTGCGACTTTTGTGACCAAATAGAAATTACTGGACAAATTTAATTAATTAATTATTTTTATTAACATCAAGTGTCATCCACTACAAGTTTAAAAAATATATTTGAACTTGAGTAGATGAATAAAAAGTATTTTATTAACGATTGAAAATTTGAACAAGATATATAATGAGAGAGTGTGAGATAATAGTAGGAACTGAAAAACTGCTGGACAATATGTAACAAAACTTTTCATGTATTCTTACATTGCTTCAAGAAGTTACATTTTTTCAGTTAGTATATACTTATTTAAATAATTTTCACCTTAAGTTTTTTATATTAAACGTTTTAGTGTTAAGGATTTTATCACTATGTTTAAAAATTTGCAAATAGCAGTTTGTAGGTATATCTATAAGAATACTAACTCTGTGTCATAATGATTCAAACTATGTTTTTTATCTCTTCAATTTATTTTTTATAATTCTCAAATTTAGTCTTTCGTACACATTTATCTGATTTTTATTTTATATTTAATTGAAATTACACAGTTTCTCTATTTAAATTAATATTTTTCGACTCCTGAATTTGACAAAAAATGTCTAACACATAAACAGGAGAAAAATGGAATTGAATATTAAATCTAATAATAATGATGAATGCGTGTATTTTGGCACTCTGCAGGTCAAACTGCTTGACCTAAAGTAACCAAACTGATCACATGCATATTTAAGAAGATGGAAATGTTCAACTCAAAGCCACTTTTTAAAATATTTTAATTAATAGAAGATTAGCCTAGATTTCGTGTGTTTTCACCATAATTTCCAAAATTATACAATACAATAATTGCTTTTTTCAACCATGCTTATTTTTACCATATAATTTTCCTTTAATTTTGATTCATTTTTTAAAACAGTATTTTAAGCGCATTTCACAATTATATATGTTACTGCTAAAATTAAATTCAAATCATTTGTATTTCTAAATTTCAAAACGACTTTTTTTTACATTGTTGAAGAAGAAGATGATAAAGAAAATCTGTTAATTTTTCCTTACTAAATAGGTTTTCGGTAATAAGCACGCTTTTAATAAAATATTAAATTAAGATTTAACATCAGAATTAAAAAAATTTTAATACAATTTGTAATGCAGCTGCTTTTTTGCGATATAATTGGATGCACAAAAATATTGCACAGAAATCAGGAAAAAGTATATCAGAGTAAACAGAAGGCGTAAGGTTTTTATAATCATATGTTATATGCCTATCAAAATGTTTAAGTAAAAAATGTATTGCTAAAGAATTAAGCTACACAAAATATTTAATTAAAATTTTTAGCTACAATTAATCTAGGTGAACTAACTAGTCTTCAAAGGCGGCTAGTAATATATAAATGTAGTATCATATGTTATATGCCTATCAAAATGGCCATTTTTGAAAATGATATATCAAACCTCTTACGGTTTCCATACCTAGACTTTGGTAAACTATTTCTAACTATTTTATTACCCATTCTACGACGACAGCCAGGAATCGCGAAGTGAACTTATTTCTCCAGTAAGCGGAAAGGAATGGGAATAAATGCAATATTTTATTTTTTGATCTGTCATTCAGTCAAGATTTCGATCGCAAAAAAATAGGCTTGGTATATAACAGTTTTTGCAGATGAAAAAAAGCAGCCTTGGGCATCGAAATAAGGAACCCAAAGAGCTTTTAAAGCTCTCCCAAGTCGTGTATTTTGCAAAGAGCTGGAGTCAGAAGGTGGAAGCGCTACCTTTTCCCCCCTTTTTTTTTTCAGAAGCCATAACAAAACTGTTTCCTTTTACCCCAAGGTTACGTTTTTCAAAAACCTTTCGCACCGTATTATTGTCATCGTTGGACATCTGAAAAATATTTTTCCTTTCTCTGTTAGATTTCTATTTGGCGGAAATTTATAAAGATGGAACTTATTCTGGTATCATGCAATAAATAAGTAAAATATTTTGTCAACCATTACTTTGAATTGTTGCCTAGAATTAAAATTTAGAAATGTTTGTTTATTCTTTCAACTAAATCGTCCTTTCAAATTTTCACTATTTTTTTAACATAAACCAGATATTTCAGAATATAAATAATAAAGAATTCAGAATATTAAGTTTTCTGAAAGAAATATAAACGTTAATAAAAAGCACACTAATCTAAAATATTGTCTTGAATAAATAAAGTTTTATTTTATTTTTTACTTTTTTGAATACAGATTTTAGGTAACCAAAGTTTTAGGTTTTCAGACACAAATAATAAGGATTTTTTTTAATCAGAAGTGAGAACTGAATGAATTTAATTTAGTAAAAAGTTATAAATTCTATATATTTTACAAAATGGAAACAGGTTGCGATAAAATGGGTTCCTTGAATAATTAGATGCAAAGATCAGAAAATTATATTTAAAAAAAAAGCGGATGTGTTTTCTTTTTATTACATGCTCTTCCATACAGCACGATGAAAGTTGTTCCTCTGCATATCAACTTGCAATTATGTTTTATAATGAAGGCAAAACATTGCATAATACTGTTAAATTATTTCAGGTTTGATTCCAAACAAGACATTTCAAAACGGAATTTATAATTTTTACATTAATAAAAATCTCAGGGTTTTTTTTTTCTTAAATCACACTACTCAAAGTCTTTACTATTTTTATGTGTACTTCTAAAACTTACATGATTTGATGTATACCTTTATAATAATTCTGTAATAAGTTATTCAAAAAATATCAGATAATTTTTTTTTTTGTCTAAAGCAAGTTATTGAGGATCTCATTTTTCTAAGATAATGAAAAGAAATGTATTTAATTTATATAATTACTAAAAAAATTTTCATTACTGTATATTATGTATAGTTTATTTTTAAATTTTCTTATGAAACATTTTATCATGGGTTTATAGATGTTTTTAAAATACATTTTTATTTAAATAGTTTTTTTTCATTTAAATTATTAAGAGCAACATGGAAGAAATAAGAAAATTTTTAAAAAATGCACTAACTCAAAAAAAAGTATATAGATCCTTATAATTTTGTTTACTTGAAAATAAAATTTTAAAGATTATGAAGTAATTGATATTTAAAAATCGGATAAGGTGTTTTCATATAAAGATGAAGCATAAATTTCAAATCTTATAATTTTTTATCACTTGTTTTAAAATAATTTATATAATTATTTATCACATTTTATTAAAAAAAAATCAACCATAATATGCATATATGCAATAGCTCCACATTTCAAAACCATCTACATACTTCTGTATTAATGTAGATGTTTTTAATTAGTTATCTTTTCTACATTAATACTAAGCAACCTTCAATAAGAAATACTTACGAATTACTTATACGAAATACTTGTTTCCACTAATAAAGAAAAAAAAGACTGATTAAATGAAAAATATAATTGAAAACTCAAATTAGTATATAAAAATAAAATTTATTTTATTATTTCTATTGTATGCCTTTTAGTCTTTCGCTAATAATTTATTATTATAAACAGAATCGTATCTTGTAAAAAATTATTTCTCAATATTTAATACAAGCTCATGAAACTAATACGGAACCAAAATTTAATTACATTAATCAATCAATTATTATTAAAGTCCTGAAAGCTTAAAGCAGTGAATTGCCATTGAGATACACCAGTGTAAATAAATTGCAGCATTTCACCCTATTTAAAAAAACAATTAAAAATAATTTATCACAAAAACTTCATTTTTCAGTTATGAAGCTGTTAATGCAAAGTTAAATAAAGGTGTTTAATTATATAATATTTCATGTTCTATTATATCATTCAGTGAAAACTTTGACCGTAGAAAAACAATTTATATAAAACAGAATTGTATAGAAAAACAATGTTCTAAAGCGATAAGCAAAAGAGATTTATAAAGTCCTCCAAAGTCATATTTTGGAGAAAGTGATAATAAGTTGGTAATATTAATTTTTTTCAAAACCATTACAAACCCATTCCCATCAACACTGAAATTTTCGCTTTAAAAAAGACATCAACAAAGTATTATAATCATTGGATCCCTGCTCCCCCTCCCCTCATACAGATACACGTATGCATTAAATTCCCATATAATTATGAAAGTCATCAGAAAATGTTTGTAATGTGTCAGCAAAGTTCGTAAATGTCTTTTACATCAGCATCATTGAAATCATTCTCATCATTTAAATGTCCCGAACTTTTTGCATAATTATCGTTTGGAATTTTAAAAATGATGAACATTATTTTCTGCATATTGGGAAAACTTATTTTGAGATTATTTAAATCTTTGTCAAGATATACGTATTTCGGATACGTCAAGATATTTAATATTTCGGAATTACTTAAATAATTTATATTTAGAATTACAAAACAGCAATTTTAATTTTTCTCTAAACTGGAAAAGCTTTCTTGTCAAAGTTTTGTTTGAATATATCATTATATTGCGGAATATATAAGGTGAATTTCATCTTTAACATGTAGATCTTATTTATAAAAATACAATATATGATCATGTGTTGTGGTTTTCAAGGAGAACATGATTTTCACTTTTATATTTTGTGAAAATAAAAAAAATGATCTTCAATGAAAAGAGGGACTCATTTTTTTAATTTGATTTCAAAGATTCAAAGTCTTTGGAAACAGGTTTGCAAAGATCCAGCTTTGTAAAGAAAGCAAAGAAGACAAGCCTTTATTTATTTTCGAAAATTGTTGTTCGTTTTTATACTAAGCTCCCATTTTGCATTTTTTTTTTTTTTTGAAAATTAATGTTATGTTAAGTATCCAAGGGTTTGCTATTTTATATTAGAGAAAATGAAGATCCTTTTTCTAACTATAATGAACTCGTGAAGACTTTTTATTGCACGTTATGAATAGTTGAACCACATGTGTATAACGAATAATAGAAGCGGAAATAATTATCTTGCCCACTGAACATTATTTTAAGTCAAGAAAATTCTCATTGTTTACCTCTAAAAAACACGTCACAAGTGCTCAGTTTTTTATTTTCGGAATCTCACACACTAGAAATTTCTGTTTCGTAATATAATGCAGAAAATAGAGCATGCATTTTGAGCAGTTTTTCCTTCTCTTTTTGACTAATTTCAACCAAAACTTGGAAAAAAACACCATTTTAGTTATAAATATAAACAGTTACTTAAATTGTTTCATTTTGATAATATCGCGTTTGCTCATGCTCAAGCCATTGACAGATTTTATTTAAACTCTCTACAAATATACACTTTAGGTGCTAAAACTGAATACCAAATTACACCAATTTAGCTCTTTATGTTCTGTGGTTACCTTGTTCACTTGATCTAAAGCAAGCAGGCTATAGTAAAAAATTTGATAGAAATTCACAAATTTGTTATAGAGACCATCTATCAAATTCATCCTCCTAAGTGAAAGCGATTTCAGTTATCGTGTACCCAATCAGATATATTTCTGAAAATGCATTTTTTTTTCTATCTTATTCAAAGAGCTCTAAAACATGGAGATTCGTTAAAAATTTAAATTCGATTTTTATTATTATTATTATTATTATTATTATTACAATGCTTTCTCTTTGTATACTTTTTAACGAGAAAATAAAAGCAACGTATTTCATATTATGTATTCGTAAAAAATGAGACTCACTTTATGAACATTCATTATTTACCATGTGTCCCTCGGGGGGGGGGGGCACCTCGAAATGAGGATGAGATGCTTCCGGCATGGTGGTTGGATCTCACCACCCTGGAGGGTACACTAATAGGTGGGGGATCTGACTCCCCCCATCGATGACGGGACGTACTTCCTTCGGGGAGGGTTGTACCGTGGCCGGTGACGGCCCTTAGGACTCAACCACAGTTCCCGCCAATTGCTGTTGCGGCGGTCCGGTCATTCAGTTTTATGGTTTAAATCCGTGTGCCTTAGGGTGGGTCGGAGAGTTAGAAGGTTGACTTACCATGTGTCCAATGGAATATCTTTCTTTCACCTTTTTTTACATGAATTAGAAGAAACAGAATTGTTTTTCAAACATTTATTTCATTGCAATGTCATAAATTCTGTGTTTTTTTTCTTACCAATATATGATAATAAAAAGCAATTTATTTCATATTAAGTTTTCAGAAAAAACTGAAACTCTCTTTATAAATATTTATTATTTATCTCCCCAATAGAATATCTTTCATATTTTTTGCAAGAATTAGAAGAAATAGAATCGTTTTTCAAACATTTCTTTCATTGTGATGTTCTGTGTTTTCCTCTCTTACCAATACAAGAAAATAAAAAAGCAGTGTATTTCATATTAAGTTTTCGTTAAAAAAATGCGACTCACTTTATAAGAACATTCATTCTTTACCATGTGACCAACAGAATATATTTCACATTTTTTTTTTCATGAATTAGAGAGATATAATAAGAAATGAGAGTTATTTCTCTAACTTTTTTTCCTTTCGATGCCCCAAGTTCTATGTTTTCCATTACTAATACAGATACCGCTATCGTGTTTCCCAATAAGTACGCCCCATACTCTAGGGAATGCGCTTATCTCAAATTGGACAGCCTCTGTCCGAAAGGTGATACAACTATCAACAACTATTTTGTTACCCATCAATCGATAGTAGTCGGCCATCATGACTGCATTCCCTTGACAAAAAAAATGAAGGGAAAAAGGACAATATTTTTTTTAAATCTTTTTTCTGCGGAAACTTCGAAACAAAAATAAAGAGGAGAAAAAGGCGAATTCAGTATAAAACTGTTTCGGTGGAAACTCCAGAGTAAAAGCAAAATAAGGAACGAACTCGAAGATCTTTTAAAGCGCTGCCAAGTCATACTTTTTAGAAAGCCAAGAAGTAAATGAAGCTGATACAAAATGTTTTCCCTTCACCATCAAAGTTATACTTTGGAGAAACTTTCTTTTCTCTATTATTTAATAAATCTAAATATGAAATGAATATTTCTTTTCAGTACCATTAGAATACCATTTGATATGAAACTTCTTAAAAAGCAGCTAGTTCTAGCTACATTCATTAAATGAATATTAATAATGTATTATTCAATATATGAATTTTTTGTTTAATTTTTTCGTGTGGAATAATTTTTTAAATTTTTGCATAAAATAGTTTTAAAAGACACGCATGAAGCAAAAAAGTTAAATTAGCTAAAAACCAAAGATGTTTTAAAAATTTTTTTAAAAATTTTATAAATACTTATGTTTTAATTGCTTTTTTTAATGGTAAGTTTTAAAAAAAGACGAAGATCAAATAACTGCTAGTTCAGAAGTTTATTGAATACTTTGTTTAAGAGCTTGTAAATAATTTAGTTAAATACGTTATTTAATTTCTGAAATAAGAAATAGGCTATGATACATTTCATTATTAAAATATAGGGTTCATTATTAAAATACACATAATTAATAAAATGAAAAGCTTCAGTTTCTGTTTTCACATCATTAATCAGTAAAACAAATTTATTTTTTTTAATGAACAGACTACTTATTCTGTATTTCAGGAATATATTGATCATATTGAGAAATATACCATCGTATTACTGATAACGTATAAAATATATTATCACTATTTTAAAAATATATATTGATTATATAGATCGTATTGAAAAATTATTATACGAAATTTGAACAAAAATATATGTTTAATTTAAATTTTAGAGGTTTTCTGCATGAAAAACTTGCCTAAATTTAAAATTCGAGAAAAATAACATTTAAAGATGTAAATATTAGCATTAAAACATAAATTAGAAAATATAGAAATTCCAACTAATTTCAATTAACATCAAAAAAAGAATACAGAAACAAGATTTAAATTAATTTATAAAGAAAGAAGCTCCGAAATTAAGATCATTGATCAAAATATTTTTTTTTATATTTACACCAAAAATAAAATCAATGTAGTTATCTAGTTTCATTTTCATTGATGAATTATTAATAATTGTTTATTATTTTGTGTCTTTTGAAAACTTTCTCTAATAAAATTTAATTAAACATTTGCAGAAATAAATTCTTGAATATTTTAAGATAATGAAGAAAAAAGGCTAAATATTCTGCCCATTCATTTAATTTTACAATCTCCCCCCCTTTTTTTTTTCTTTTTTTTTTGTAAATAATATGATTCATAATTACTTTGCTTTTACATCGACTATTCCATGAAATATTTTTTGACATTATTTTTCTTAAAAAATTAAAAAAGAATATATATTATATCATTAATTTGGCATCAAATAATTATTTAAAAATAAGAAACACGATGCCTTGAATCTTTATTTTGCTCACAAATTTTTTCAACATTTAACAACGTTGGTCACAAATTATTCTTATTCTTAATTCTTTGCATTACTATCAATACACTAGTTGACTGAAAATTAACTTTAACTATCTCAAAATAACAAATAACCATCGTATTTCTTAATAATGCAATATAAACATAATTAAAAAGTTACAATTATTTTATAATTGAATTTCAATTACTTGTCTTCGATATAAAAACTTAGTATCTAAATCAATCAAATGCAGCACGCTACAGCAGATTTATCTAAATCAATCAAATACAGCAAACTACAGCAGATTTCTGCCTGCTCAAATAGTATATCTATCACTCAATAATCCTTCACACCGACTTATCATCTACTCTCTATAAATTTATCATACATCTCTACAGCTGCCATTTGATTACTTGATCAAGAACTGTCCGCATTCCAACTTCGACCAATTTTGATGACGACGACTCAATTAGAACGTTCAAAGCTGGAACCGATTCATTGAAACTAACAGGGGTCCACGTCTTTTGTGCCTTGAATGGTTCCGACTTAGAGGATATAAAATGACTCCGCCCCCTGTTGGATCCGACTTCTAATTCCGAGAGTAATAGATATCCAGCGAGGGAAATATTGATCCACTTCCTGGACTTCTTGTGGAATCAGTCAATCAATAGATAATCTCTTGGAAGTGTGTTCTTAACTAGGATTACAGCTTGTCTCGAAAAGTTTCGCATTTGAATTAGAATGAATTGTTATAATATGTTTAACTGCAGTAAAGAACATTCATTTTAACTTGATTATATTTTTCTGGGAGAGAGAAATTTTGTGGAGTTTGAGTTCAGTATTTAAATCAATATTTTAATTTTTCAATTGTTACCAACAACATTTCGAAAGTTCGGAAATTTTACTCAAAGTCAAAATTAATCAATGGTATTTGTCTTCCCAAAACTTTCTCGCATATTCTTTAAGAAAGATGTGGTTCCCTTCACACAGCAAAAAATGGCGAACAGTGAATAAGATCGAGAATGTCACGAGTACCCTGATTTTTATTTTCAATGCCCTGTATACGTTTGTGCTCCGTAACATAATAAAGAAAACTAGTGATTGGGTATTAACTGTATACCATTGGCGACTAAAAGCTACGAAAAACGTATTAGGGTACGATCGTCGACAGTTCTTTTTTGGGGGGGAGGGGGATAATAATTGGTATGGGGTTAATATGCAAGTACTAAAAAATCGAATATGTATTTTAAATACTTTTTTCCGATCGGCTGAAATCAAAATTTGATAAATTTGAAGAATTGATCCATCCAGCTAAAAACTTTTGGAGATATCGTTTTTAAAAGATAGAGAGATAAAATTCTAAAAATGTGCTCTTTGCAACATAAAGGTTCACCAAAATCTCTAATCCACATTTTTTAAAGATTACAATAATCTCTTTCTTTGTATTCTTCGTATATGAAAAGGTGAAAATACAAATAAAAAGGTTTATCGCATTGATAATTTAATTGCGTTTGGCGGAAATATGAATTTCCAAATTTCGGAATGATTTTTTTTCTATTTATTTAAAATTCCAGTGCAATCAGTTCATGTTTACACGATACACGTCACGCAGGTATGCAATTAAAATTTTATTTTCGAATCACTACACGTTTTTTTACAATGGAGGGGAGGGGTATGTCACCCTATAGTATAAAAAATTACCCTTTTCCACATTAGGTATTATATGAAGTCATTTTTGTCACAAGAATGTCACGATATTTTTTGAATGAAAATTCTCATTCCATACAGAAAACTGAATTATTTTATTTTTAATTTTAAATTTGATAAAGATAAATAAGAAATAAAGACTCTTTATAGTGTTTATGCTTAAAAAACAATACATTTTAGGTTTAGTTTACTTTATTTTTAACGGAATGAAAAGTCATTGTGCCATTAGACGAATTTGTTCAATTTCATAAAATCAAGAACATTCATATTAATTCTTATTTTAATAAGAATGATAATAATAAAACGATATATATAAAAACTACATTCTTCATTTCATAATTTCTTCCATACAACTGATTTTCCTATCTCTTCCCTCTAATTTATCGTATACAATATTTAACTGCAAAATTATTCCATTTCGCATACATTTAGAGTATTACTGTATGCATTTTAAGAAGATTTTTTGATTATTAATTTTTATATAAAGCTTTTATGCAAAAAAATAATTCTGAAATGTGAGGGAAATACTACATGTTAATTTACATTAGGTTGATTTCATTAGGACAAAACCGAAAATAATTTTAGATAACATAAATTAAATCATATATGAAACAATAGAAATTATATATTCAAGACAGAATTAAAATTATGTGAATAGGAAGTTCTAAGGGAAAAATAATGCAGCATAATGCAAAACTTGCTAAAAGTATTCAAAACTAAAGCATTATTCTTTTAGAATATTTTTATTAAACTAACGTGATTCTATGGGACAAATGTTTTATTTCAGCATTTTTCGAAGGTGTGTTTTCATGTAATAATTTTTTATCTCTTATTCAAAAAATAAATAAATGAATTGCTTGTGACATAATTCAAAACATGCTAGAATTATTAAAAACTAAATAATAATTTATTAGAATATTTTTACTAGATTAACTTAAGTCTACAGGCACAAGTTTTGTTTCAACATTTCTCGTAGCTATGTTTTCATGAAATAATTTTTTATCTCGTTATTTTTTTTATATTTTGTTTAAAAAATAAATTGTCTGTGGCTTATTCAAAATTTGCTGGAATTGTCCAAAACTATATCCTTAGCTTTTAAAATATTTCGATTAGACTAACTTGATCCTATGGGGCAAATATTTTGTTTCCACATTTCTCGAAGCTTTGTTTTTAGACTTTAAACAAAATCTTAATCATCTACGAAATATTACTAAATACAATATTCATAATTTTTTCAAATCTTTTTTTAATGAAATTTCCTAACAAATAAAAAAAAACAAGTCAAAAAAGAAAGAATTAATGAATTTTTTTTTATTCGTTACTTTGCTTAAGAACATAACTTCTACCATTGCCATTTATTATAATAATTCATTGCACGTGTTTCTTCGTGAAAGCTAAATGCTCCCAGTAGTCTTTGAATGCATTATTTTACTGAATGAAGAATTTGGAGTGTTTCCTTATTACTCTAGAACTTCTGTGGAAGGCTCCCGAATTACTCCGCCAGCCATCTCTCTATCCCAAGGGGACCCAAAAAGGAGACGTCTACGCATTTGCCATCATCTTATACGAAATCATCTTGCGCAAGGGACCCTACGGACAAATACATCTCCCTGCCGAAGGTAATGGTGAACTTCTTTATTCGTGCTAAGTGATGCGTTATAATTAGTTAAGTATTGCTCTTAGCAAACGGTAATTGCCATAATAGTGTTGTGATTTTTTTTTATCATAAGTGTTCATTTTTATTTATGGACAGTAATTAAAACTGGATTTTTGAATTTAAAAAATGTGGCAAAATTTTAATGCATATTAAAAAGTGGAAAGCACATTTTTATCAAAAGTCTGGAAGTTGGATTGAAAGTCAGATAAAAAATATTCTCAGCAAAATAAAATTTTAATCACATTCATAATATATTTTTAATTAAATTTAGAGATTTTATTTCTTGTTATGTTTATGGTGATTTAATATCATTAATTACGTTAAGACTTTCCATTATTCAAGTCGAATAATTTTGCTTTGACCTGCAAAATTTTAATAAAAAAATATAATAACCACTTTTTTCTCTAATTAAAACGTTCTCTCTAAACACTTCTTTTATTTTTTTTTGTCTTCTATTACTTAACCTTTAATATAATTAATAAATCCTTACTAATTTCATATTGTAAATTTTATATCTTAAATAAATAATTTTTCATTCTCTTACAATAAATTTTCTTTAAATTCATCATTCGATAACACCTTATACATATTTGGAATTAAAATTAAGCGAAATAGTCAATGAAAATTCCAATTTTTAAACAAACAAATCAAAGCAAACAAGGCTTCTAATCTTTTATATGAAAGTGGAAACCTAAATTATTTAGAACAACACTTGAAGACTATTCTTACTTATAATCTTAATGTTTTAGTTTTAATATTAAAACATTTTATATAACAATTATTTTTTATGAAATGATGGAAAATAAAGTTAAGAAACATGTATAATTATACTTTATTTTCTTGGTTTTGCATTTGAAATATCTGATTCTTGTCTTTGATAATAGTTTAAAGAAACCATACAATCTTTTGATGCTGTATTGATTTGGGAAAAAAAGTTTGGTATTAAAGTTTGAATGATTTAATTTTATTTTAACTAAAATATCCATCCATTAATTAAGAATTTGTTCTAAGCCATTATTTTTTCCTAGTGGCGTTAAAATTATGGTTTGTCTCTAATAACCTAACGCAAAAATAATTCTAATAATCAAGAAACTTTAAATTATGGTATTGCTCTAAGAAATAAGTGATGAACAATTTCTTATCTGCATAAGTTACTATTTACATAAATTAGAGTCACTTTATAAAGAATGAAGGCATCGACATGGATTCCGCGCAGATAGTTTGGCGATTTTCTTTATTTAGATGAGGTTTAATGAACAATAAGGAGGTGGACAACCAAAATACTACCCTCTACAAATTATCATCATAGGCATGCTTTCTTACCCTAACTTCTTATTTGCCTAATAGAATTAATAAAATGCTAATATAACTTAAAATTTTTAATATGCGCAGATGTTAAAAGCATGAATATATATTCTATAATGCATATTCGTACTATAGTCTTAATACTTGTGATTACGCTTTATACATGCATCATTTAAGGAGTATGTCTAATAGAATTCAAACATTCATAATCTTTACCCTTCATTTTGGCATTATAATATAATTAAATTAATTAATACATTATTGCTGTATTTTCCTTCTAATGACAATCTTTGATTCATTACTTCAATGAATTTTATTGAAGTAATGAAATTCTAAACTTAAGGCTTTTCCCTCCTCGCTTCGAGTATCATGGTGTAACTAATCTAATTAATTCTTTATTGTTCATGTTGTAAACACAGAAACTGAAATCATTCATAAGTTTTCCATTAACTTAAACCATATGCAGCTTTACAGGTACTAATGTTAGTGAAATGAGTCAAAGGAACAACAGATGGTTTTAAGGATAAGGATGTAGGCATAAAATTAATTATGTGAGTGAAATGATTTAATTAGTGACTTAATTCACCGTCAAATGTATTCATGGTTCCTTATAACTATGGAAATAAGATATGCCGGCGTTGGACTCAAGACATAGGTTATGAAATTATTTAAATTTTTATACATAAAGCTCTTTAGTAATCAGGAGAAAAATAATTTTAGATAAATTAAAATTCAGATATTCTAGGAATGAACTATATTTAAAGAAGCAAAAGAGATGGAAATTTAATAACTCTTTCCCAATAAAGATTGTATTATTATTAATCAATTAAAATTTAAAGATGCATTCCATATTGATAAGATTAGGGTAATGATTGCGACAAGTAATACGTTTTCCAGTACAAAATCAATATAAAGAATCCGATTTTATTTTAAGCTGAAAAATAAATATTTCTATTCCTTTTTATATTTTAATAAAACATGAATGTTAATTACTACTAAAAGTTAACCACTTTAATCAAAATCATGTATGTGCTGTTATTAATTGTTACTGATTCCAAACGGTCCAAAAAGGTCTTTATGAATTCAAAAATCTGTTACAAGTCGATGAATAAAATCGGGTCCTTGAAAACCTTATCTTTGGGAAAATCCAAACAATCAAGAATGTTTGAATCGGACGCCTGTTCACTTTACGTTAATGGCATTCCGGAAAGATCTTCCGCCCCTGCTTAATAGCAAACACATTGGTGTGTCCAATAAGAGAGAGCTATTTTCTGATAAATTTTCTCTTGAACTAGAAAAGACCTTCCAGAGCCTCTAACTAAATACCATGTATGGTTAGGTGAAATTTTCCATTTCATTTTTTTTTAAGTGAGGAGATTTCGGTAAAAAATCAACTTATATATTTGTAATATAATAGCTTTATTTAAAATACACATGAGAACACAAAGAAATTAGTTATGGATAGCAAGCACTTGATGGCAGTTGAAGGCAGAAATTAAATTTTCTTAGTTATTAATTAAATTATTCTAATTGATTAATTGATTTGTCATTAAATCGTATAATGATCCAAGGGTATAATTAAAAATAATATTATAGAATATTATTAATTCAAAAATATAGAAAATTAAAATTCACGGTTCTTATAAAACTTTTATGTATAATTGCAATACTTAAAAAACAAAGTAATCGCATGAATATAAAGAAATATTTGAAATTGATTTTAAAAATATCTATTTAGTTTGATAATGCAAAACAAATGAATTCAGATAAAAATCTTTTATTATTACATTACATTTATTCTGTTGATTCTTAAGGTATCTTTATGGGTTTTATATAAATTGAATCATTTTAATTATTAATAAAATATTTGATCCTTTTAAGTAAGCTAGCATTTTTGCACCCTGAAAATGAACTTTATGGTTATTTTTATTTTAATTCACAACTTTGACAAAGTATTGTTACTTTATGGTTCTTTTAATATTTTACACAACATTCTACTGCTATTTTTATTTTATTTCACTCTGAATTTTAAACCCAAAAACTTCGATCAGTTATTCTTTTTTATGATTCTTTTAATTTTAATACAAAATTTGATCGGTTATTGTTGCTATATTATAAGCGGATTGTCAGAATTTCCATTTATATATTTTTTTCCAAATTAAGTATTAATTTAAGAACTCAGATTTCAAAAATACTGTACAGAAGCGAAAGTTATACTGTAGAAAAATTGATGATGTTTGTTTTTGAATGTTTGATGTTTTTTAAAGAATTGAAAGAAAAAGAAATTCATCATTTAAATATTTCAGATCATGAATTGTTATATATAAAAATATTAAATTGAATGAAAAATTCTAAAATATATCCTTCCTCAAAATATGAAATGGGAAACATATTTATAGTTTCTATATCAGAAAAAAAAAATTGAAACTGTCTGTAACCATGCTTTAAAATTCCTTTTTAAATTTCAAGAGTGGAAAGGTAGATTTATTGTAAGAACTAGTGGCCAGACAGACGAAATATTGTTATAAATTCAAAGGGACAGTGGCGAAAAAAAATGTTCTACAAACATGAAAACTATTTTAGCGTCTGATAACTTTCGTTTGAAACTGATTGAAAATAATAGTTCCTCTAGATATCAAATTTACAGTTGCAGTGAAACCATCTAGAACTTTGCAAAAAATTGCTTTCTAAAGCACGGCATTTGGAAATGAAAAATGTGCTATTCAATGTAAAAAAGACAGAGCAAAGATGCCCATATTCTAAAATTTAAAATAAAAATACAGAAAGAAAACAGAGTTATAAATCAGAGGAAAATATGAAAGGTAAAATCGCACTTGGCATAGATAAACATCGATAGTGCAAATTAAGAAAAAAAAATCATAAAATAATTGTTATTTTTTTTAATATACTTATTGTACAACCTTCTATTAAGCACATTAACGACTCCATTTATAAGAACCTTCTTTGAGTAAACAATGCTTAGGAATAATTTCGGAGTAAATTGCGAGTTTTGAACTTTCTTCTCAAGGATAATGTAGAAATACATCCCATGTGATACTGCATGATTACTCTGCTTAATACTAACGCAATGCGTTGTAAAATGATTTAGGCTTACTCATAATGAAAAATCCCTCCAAATCAAGAACAATAATGGCTGAATAAAACAAGAATTCCCGCCGTTGGAAGGTTAATATAGCATTCATATGTTGATCACATCAAAAAATTTGGATATAAGTGGGGAAGGGAATTAATTCAACTGAAAGGATTCAGTAAAAAAAAAAATGGTGACCTCAACTCACCCGGTGGCACCGGATCGCTACGAAAACATTGGCATTAAGGTCCGTCACCAACCACGGTGCAACTCTTCCCGTAGGAAGCATGTCCCATCGGTAGAAGGAGGCCACCTCCCACCATTTGTACTCACCAGGGTGGCTAGAACTAAACGACCATGCCGCAAGCTTCTCATCTTCATAACTGAGGGGCACTCCGGTGGGATGGGGTTCAGTAAAGATAATTATACATATATCTTTTTAAACTGATATAATAATTTTTTGTTATTTAAAACTTGTTAGAAAAATATTAGTTTCTTGTTCAGCAATGTAAATGGTCAAAATTCTAATCTAATTATTAATCAATTTCCATGTCATTAGAAATATCCATATATTTTCATTTGCTAATATATATATTGAAGGAGTCACTAAATTTATTTAAATATCTGCGTTTTTGCATAATTTCTAGATTTAACAATCATGTTTAGGAAAACATTTTTCGCATGCTAATATTTTAAACAAAAGAAAAACCTCCACTGTTTAGTGACTAAGACTAATCAAGATTCGGAGTCTTGAATTTGAATACTTTAAGTTAAACAACGGCCGTGCTGAACAACCACGGCCCGTTAATTTATGATCCTTCCTTGAATCAAACCCTGAAATGTTCTAAAATGATGACATTCAAAGTTTCATAACTTAGTCAATTTTATTCATAAGAAAATTTATTTTTTATTTCTCCTAGAATGCTAGTATGCGAAGAATATTTTCATAAAGATGATTCTTCATAATTTTTTTCATTTATTCAGCAACACAAAGTATTTTTATTTCTATACGCCATTTAAAGCATTTATACAATTGGAAGTATATGCCTACTTCTGATGGTTTAGAACTTAGCTGTTTGGCCATACTTAAAATAGAGACATCCTCTATATTTTAGCTACAGTGTATTAATATCTAAAACTATTAGCTCGATGCTCAGTAGGAATGTAATGTCTCTAGATACTACATATAAGATGATATCTAATCTTAACATCTAAATTTTTTCAGAAATCATTATGCGGGTAAAAGAAGGACCTGACAAGATAACCGGTAAAGTGTTCCGCCCACCACTGGATGAGATGGATATACAAGATTACGTGTTACTGACCATTACAGATTGTTGGGCAGAAAACCCTGACCACAGACCGGACTTCAGGCATATCAAAGAGAAACTCAAAAGGATGAAAGAAGGAATGTACGTATAAAACTTGCTATAGGATAAAATTGTTTGTGTAATTTCACATTACTCACTGCACTAAGTAAGTCATCTCATTGTCATGCCATTGCTTTATTGACCTGTTGTGCCCGAAGGTTAAGAACATTGAGTTCAAGCACTCCGGGACACTCCTTTGAAATCGGCAAATCGATATTTTAGAACCAAACAATCCTACCATTCCGCAAAATTCTTGCAGATTAGTTCTTAAAATATAACATTAAAAATTATGTTAAACAACTGATAAATTATTAAATAGATTCAAGGTCACAATCATTGATCAGTAGACCCACTTTAATTACTAATAACGAATTCAAAATGTATTTTTATTGAATTTTTATCTTTTTGTTGCAGATGTGTCTTACAAAGAGATTTGGAATGTTACATTTTTAATTGCATTTTGACGATAGTCTTTAATTTAAATAGACCTACTGATTAAAGCAAAATTACATTATCGAAATTTTTAATTCCATTAAAAGTGATGTAATACAATTCAAATAAAATTGTTGGATTTTCTGATGATGTTGGCTGATATTTTTGTATGCAGGGTCATTTTAATATTAAACGAAATTTTTAATTACTCTCACAAATTTCCTGGAATTTTCATTCTTTTAATTTTTTAAAAAATTTTAAATATTATGTTTATTGTTGTTGTTTGATCCAGTTTATTTTATTTTTACAGCATAATACGTATTTTATTACTTAGAATCCTAAAGTATTACCACAAAGATCAATACTTAATTAAGATACAACGTTCCTTTTTATGAATTTACACTGTAGAGTTTTTAACTGTACTGTTATAACGTTTGTAATTGTAATTATAATTTAAAACTCTCTGTCATTCCAATAAGAGCTTTACATACAGCTTGCGTCATATTGTAGCAGCGGGAAAAGAAATTTTCCTTTATTTACAGATTTCATTTATGTTTTTTAATCACAACTGCCATTTTTTTCATAAAGTAGTTTAACTGAGTAGGCATTTAATACAAAGTGTGCTTTCTAATTTATTCAAGCTATCCATTTCAATATACAAAATGAAGAACTTGACAATGCGGAGGTATTTGAAATATTTGTGCGGTACCATTGAATATAATATTTGAAAGTTATACGTTTGTAAGATTCTTTCCATCCAGATTAAAGGGGAAGTATAAAAGATAGTATATAAAAATGTACCCACAATTTATTTTGAAAGACAATTTTTCAATATATCATCATTAAAATGTAGTGAAAATAATATGACACATTCATAATATTATTTAGACTGGCATAATTAGTAAATTCATAGAATAATTCATAAATGGTCTCTAGAAAATGTTCAAAACATTTCAACATAGTGCAATTAAAATATGGGCCAATACATTATGGTGAACAACTACATATCGTCCGACTTTGAAAGAGAATTAAAATGCTTGGAAATCTGATCGTGTTTTCCAGCTGTATATGTGTGTCAGATACATTATGATCGGATAAAAAAGAAAGAATGTCCAAGAAGAATCAAGGTCCTAATCATAGTGAAAAACCCTGACTTTACTACTAAACAAAAAGAAAATTATTTATTATTTCAAAGCCAACTGACTTAAATGGAATACTGGTTGTTAAATATCTTGTGAAACTTGTTTTTAATGACTTCTTCGGTAAAATATCATTGAAGTTCAAATTTTAATTGACTGTTTTTGTTTTAGCACGTGTTTAATATTTTTACATATTCAGTTTTATCACAAGATAGAGCAGAGGTATTTAAAAATGGACTCATTTTAATAATGTATCTCCATTGGTTGCTAAGCTCTGAAGTTAAACTTTTAATTGTAAGTACAGCAATATTTGCCTGTTTTTATACTGAAACTTACTCAGCAAAGAATAGAGAGTCCAATTTGGTTTTTCTTTAGCAAGAATAAAACATAATTCCAGAATGCAATATTTTTAGCAACAATGAAGCACATCTGAATTTTGCTTCAACATTGAAATATATTGCTTAAAAAACGTATAAAATATTTTTTAATTAATTAAAAACGGTAAAACATTATATGACAAAACATTCATTTCAATGAAAATTTTTAATTTTTGTCCCATAATACTTTAGGTAGTGATAGTGAAGAAAAGTCAAAATTTCGCTTAATTTTTAATTTAAGATTTTAGATAAAATTTTAAAAGCCGTAAATGTTCTTACATAGTGTTTTCTGTGTCAAATTTGGTATCTGCAATGGTCTTTCCTGAAAAACGAAAGCACTTATGCATTCATACATGCATAGTCACTGTTATTATTAGTGAAAACAGAAATAAATAATGCTAGATATTTCTTTATTGTTAAAAATTCTTCATTATTTATAACTCATTATTATTATCATTATTTAGTAACATACTTATGAATCATTTCACAAACAAAAAATAAATAATAAATGATCCATCATTTCATGAATAGCTTTAAAATATGTACTGCATCTACTATATGAACCAGGAGAAGTAATCTGACATGAAAGAAAATGCATAATTCACCTCTTTTATCCTATTACAGATAAAAATACGTTGTAATGAATATCTAACAATTTTAAATCTTGTATATTATATTATATTATATATATATATATATATATATATATATATGATATTTTAAACTCTTAATTTTAATTTAATTAATTTCCAAGGTTTTATTTTAATTTAACCCATAGTAATTTCATTCTAAAAATATTCTCTTATTTCGTAATCCAATTCCACTTTCTCTACTTAATTAATTCAACAGAAGCTTTATAAAATTACTGAATCGACTAAACGCCAACACTGTCACACGCTCTGCGTGAAGGGAGAGAAAACTGTCCAGTAAGCCCATTCTTTTTAAAAGATCCCTGAGTTTCCCTTACTTGTGATTGACATGTGTCAGAAATCCCTATCAGAATCTTAATAATATAGTGGCACTATGAAAAAGTAGCTTCCCTATCCATATCTCATGTTATATAAAACCAGGGATGAAATGTCCAAGAGTTTTTTCCTCCTATTCTTTCTGTGTCGTTCTGTGTGCTCGTCGCTTGTACACATGCCTGCTTCTTCAAAATGAAATAAAACGAAGTCACGAAATCAAAAGTATCTTCACTGTCTTCAAACTGCATTTTGCTTCACATAAAATAATGTTTATATATATATATTCTGATAATCATAGATAATTCTAAAAGTAAGTTTATTTCTTTCGGAGTTTTTTTTTTTTTTTTTTTTTTGTGCACTATATATGCTACTGGCATTATTAAAATCCAACATTCTATAGAGGGCATTTCAATAATTACAAAATCTGTCCGGTAATATATGAAACGATTAACATTTCACATATTTACTAGACATTCTGTAGAACGACAAATAACAAACCAGCAATGTCTATAATACATATCCAATTCATTTTTAGAATAAAAATTTCGAAATAAAATGAAGTGCAATTCAAAATAATTATTTCCTTTCTTGGAGAAACAACTAAGTTCATATTTTACTTTTTCTTCTTTAAAGAAAGGCATAAATTTTGTTTTGTAGAACTTTAATTAGTTTTTATGTATTTTCAATAAGAGTTTTTTAATGGAACGCTTTTATTATTATTTTTTTTTCAAAATTATATTTGCAATTTTGAGGTATGAAGTTCTTTTTAATAATTGGTTTATCTTGACATTTTTTCATACTTTGCCTAAAAAACATTTATCATTCTATTGAATACCTAACGATTTTATACAGTGCTTACAGAAAGTATATAATAATTCTGACATATTATATTTTGCGTAAAAACGCTGGGAACTCTGTAAAATATCTGCTCTGTAGAATGTTACCGTTTCATATATTGGCGGTAACATATACAAAAAGGAAGATTTGTAATCGTTTTAAAATTTAACTTTCAGATTTTGATAGATCTCTAATTTTAACCGTTTCTTCGCACGAACAAATCAGTTTCCGAAGTCTATTTCCCTATTTGGGTGCACAGTTACTCAAAATTGCAATGATTTGTACGAATGAAAAGTAGTAAAGTGTCATATTAAACTCTCCAAATTTAGGATCATGTCAATCAACAGAAATAAGTATCGTTCGAAAAATCAAATTCATTTTTAACCATAAACAACCAATGATGGAAGTACACGAGAAAAGTAAGAAGAGAGCATTCCCATTTTTTATTGTTCTTTTTAACACTTAGTCAGAATAAAATACTTGCTCGTTCATATCGCAGCAAAGACTGTTAAAATATCACAACAAAGACTTAATTTATTCACCATCACGTTCATTTCAAAACATGCCAAAAGCTTGATGGCGTTTATCTAAATAGCAGAAATCACTGGCAAGATTTTATTTATTTATTTGTAAAAATTATGGCTTTATTTGGAATTCCTGGAGGAAAGGCAGTTAAATATCTGCCTTTATTAAAATCTCTGTGATAAACATTTCTAAATATTTTATTCTAAAAGAAAAGTTACTCTGGCATTTTTAACTGGCCAGATGTTGAATTCTGGGCTGAACTCAACTAATTAAAAAAATTAATTAAAACGTGTCAGAAGGATCTGATTTAAACAGCATTCCTTTCAATATATTAATAATCTTGATAGGGTCCTTCCATTTTTTTTTGTATTTATTTTAAAAATGCGTTTTATTATAATCTTCGAAAGAAATCCACCGTCGTATTTTCGAAGCATTTCTGAGAAAAAATGTTTTTTGACAACCCTTCCAAAACATGTGTGAGATATAAATTCTGTTTTCGAAAAAAAAAATTCAAATTCTGTTGCAATATTTCTTTAAAAGCATTGGGGAAAATGCACATGGAAATTTTTTTTTGAATTATTAATTACTATAATTGAATGGAAATTTTGTAATTTTACGTAAATAGTGAATTTGTGAAGCATATAAATAATTGTTTGTATAAAATATCTTGCCATTGCTATTTTAATTTCTTTGATAATGTGGTTCTAGATGAATGCTTTATCTTATTTTAATTATTAAATTTATTCCTATCAAATTTCGACGAAATTCTGGAAACTAGGTCGCTCAAATAAATAATCACAAAATAACTATTCCGACCCACCAGAAGGCGCACGGAAAAACTTGAATGACCCGTCCGCCGCAACAGGAACACTGGCGGGAACTGTGAACCATCACCGGTCACGATACAACCCTTCCCTAAGGAAGTATCATCGATGGAAAGAGCCAGCCCCCATATTTACGTGTACCCATCAGGAGGGCGAGAACCAACCACCATGTTGGAAGCTTCTCATCCTCAGTGACGAGGTGCCCTTCCCCCCGGGGAGACGCTTATACAAATAAAATTGGTGAAATCATATTGTATGCAATTTCTTTTTTACAGGACATCTAACATAATGGACAACATGATGGATATGATGGAACGTTATGCAAATAATTTGGAAGATTTAGTAGACGAAAGAACAGCTCAACTCGTAGAAGAGCAAAACAAGACTGAAGCACTTTTACATAGGATGCTTCCAAAGTAAGTTTCCTATTTAATATGACGAAGGTACAGGCAGGCAATTCTATATACATAACGCTAACGTAAGTGGCACAAAAATATCTCTTATTACTTATTATCGAATGGCAACAGTGAAATGTAAACAATTCACAATACTAGCATTTTAGACTTTTAGACTGTACCATTGAACATTTTACAACTGCAATTATTCTATTCTTAACTAATTAATGGAACTCTCAAATATTCTTAGAAATGCTCTGGACAGGGCTCACCATTTTATCGAAAACTCCATTCTGTTAGAGAAAGGAAACTAGATATAAAAATTTTAATCCAACTCAAAAATAAGTTTAATCATTGCCAATGGGTAATCTCTATGACTTACCTATGGAAATTGATGACCATATGTTAGGATATTATTTCATGAAATTCGCTTTTAAATCATTTTAAAACTCAAAAAATTACATTTTTAATTATACGAATTTCACTTTTGTTCAATTTTTTCTGTATTTTTATTAAATATTTAATGCAATGCACATTAATTAACTATGATAAATAGATAAGCTGAAGTTGAATTTTATTGGTTTATGCTGTTCGTAAAAAACCTTTCCTTTAATAAAAACTATTCTTTAAAAATAAAAACAAGGAAATACGATCCAATTCTAATTTTACTATATTCGCCAATAATTACTTTATTTGAAAAAAATATCAAACATGCGTGCCAAGGACCTCTGTAACTATGCTTTTAATGTCATTATGAAATTCAAATTAATCCGTCAACATTTTAGCACGCTACTGAATACTGAGATAAAAAAAAATTGCTTTCTTCGGATGTTAACTCCAAAATAGAATTTTTATTTCCGCTTTTAATTCATAGTATATTTATTTTTTAATTTGCAACCCCCTGTAATTAGTAGCACAATGGTTCAAATAAGATCCTATTCTTCAGTAGTGCTAAATAACAAGGTTTGATTTTTTAAAAGGCATCCTTTATTAATGGTTTGGCAGCTTAAAAAAGTCAATAATTGGGTAAACAAACGGGTCGCCATTTTGTCTAAATTGTGCCATGCAAAATGTATGATCAAATATTCAAGACACGGGACGAAACTGGCCGTTATATCTAGATCTGCTAAATTTGATAAATTATTAATTCTTTAATACTAGATGTTCACTCATTTTTTTAGATTAAATTCTCTATCAAAAATTTTTTTAGTTTAATTCTCTATCAAAATTTTTTTTAATTCATTTCTACAAATTTAATTCAATTCTTATTTTAAAAATTTTTAATCAACATTTTTTAAATTAATTTCTACAGTTTAAAAAATTTTCTCACTAAAATCGAAGAATATTACCGAATATAAGAATCATTTTTTCATAAAATTAAAATATAAAAAAATGAGCTTTCAAACACATCACTTTTATTTATGTACATTTTTTTATAATTTAAAAAAATATGTTTAAATATTTTGTAAGAATACTTTTCATAGCTATACTCATTGCAATTTATATACATGCAGGCTATTAATCCTTTGACTACGAATTTATTTATTCTGCCACTTAGATTCTTTCCTTTATTTTGAATATTTATTGTTATTTTTTTTTCATTAAAAATGGGAAGAACATCCGAGATATTTAAACATCCTCAAAGTTTTATTTAAAAATAATTTTTACTTATATACAGCATTAAACATTTGACTACTGATATTAAGATGTACATGATGCATATATGCCCTACTAGCAGTTAAAAGGTTAACTGCATCTTTCTTAGTAGGTGTGCGCGCTTATTATCTTCATTATTTAACCCTTTCTAGGGCCGTGGAAAGTATGTTTCCCACCAAATATATCAATCTTTGTATGAAATTGTGTAGGTTGGTATCAGTTTTGACACATTTTTTTTAGTAAGTCAGAAACTTAGATGCTTCAGTTCTTTATCTCAGACAAAATGATGTGTCTTTATTCGTTACTTAATTATTAATTAACCAAATTAATGAATGAATCAAATTAAATTTATCCAATAAGCTAAATGAATCCTTTTTCTTATTCTAATTTCAAGCCTAAAAATATTTTAACATAATATGATTAGAAAAAAAATGGCCCTTTAAAGGGTTAAAAGACTCAGCTGCTTAGATTAATATTCTTTTGGGAAACTACAAAAAAATTATTCAGAAATATCATTATTTTTAGCATTGATTATATAACCAATTTCAAGAATCAAGCAATCATCATAAGGGGGAAACATGACGCCATTTGTTTTTCCTATAATGATGATTTCTATTACTTTATTCTCAAATGCATCTGCCATATTCCCAAAACATAAACATAAACAATTTGATATATGAAACATATCAATACTAGAAATGTATACACTATCAAAAAATTTACATTGAATATATAAAATAAAAGAAACTTTGTATAGAATGCAGTAGTTAAATTTTTGAAATAAAATGACGTGCCATTCTACAATAAATATATAAGATTAGCGGTACAATAATTAATAAATATTGATAGAAAATGTTCTTAATAGAATATGTAAATGTTCTTCAAAATAGTGGTGTAGAAGTAAAAGATACCAGATACTAAATTATATATCGCATCTATAGAAAGCAATGTAATCTGTAGAAATTAACAGCCACTATCAAGAAACCTTTTTGGAAAATAATTATTTTTTTAGCATTGTTTGCAAATAATATACCTTTTTGGAGAAATATCACAAAATTGTACATGAATGAAAAAAGTAATGTTGTCAAAATCGTAATATTATATAAAAATGACCAATAAAAAATCCATCACGATAATGGAAAAGAAATTCATTCAAAAGTAAAAACCTGTAGAGATTTTGTTAATATAAAAGTAGTCATACAGACTAAACTATCAACATAATTTTAAAAATATTCTCGTTCAGTAAATATTCATTTGGATTATTTTAACTATCTTTTAACACTTTTTCTCTGAATAAAATAAAATACCTGTTTCTGCAATTCAAATGCTGTTGAATTTAAATATTACTAGGGAACCAGTACGTTATGACTTTTCATATTATGAAGTTATTTACTTTTCTAAATTATTTTGCAATTAAAATGAGTTAATAAATTCGTTTATATGACTTTTCCTTGAAATTTGACTGAATTGCTTTATTAGATCGGTGGCAGAGCAGCTGATGCGTGGTGAAGCTGTGATACCTGAATCTTTCGATGCTGTAACGATCTACTTCAGCGACATTGTTGGGTTCACAGAAATGTCTGCAACGAGTACTCCCATGGAGGTAAGAGCTTATTTGGTGTAAAATATTATCCGTATTCTGTGTATTTGCAAATATCTGATTAATTAAAATGTTACTTTATATTCAGTATCAGCTAAATGTTGCTGATCAAATCAGGAAAGGCAAATTTTATTGTTATTGATCTTTAAATTGTTGAATAGAAAGCTGAAACATTGATATATTTCTTATATTTCCACATATGTTCAAAATTGCGAAGTGCCTCCGAATTATAAATATACAGCTGACGATTCTAAACCATTCGTTTATCATAAAATTTGGCGACTGTTATTTACTTGATTAAATCGATTTGATTGAAATTAAATTGCAGAAACATGAAAATTAAGGAATAAGAAGTATTTCTCCAGATATATAGTTAAACTCCTTTTCTTGGCCACTATATTTCAATGCCGATATCAATTATCATTTGAAATATTTACTTTAATATATCTTTTTGATTTATAATCAATATGGTAATCCAAACAAGCAAACAGAGGAATTTTTCTAGCAACCATATGCATAATAGTGTTTACTTTATCAGCCACCTTGATTTTTTCGAATTTGGTGACTTGGCATTGTTGGCAACCTTTGAAATGTGAAGGGGCACCTTAAAGTGAATTTCAATCAATATTGATTGTGAATTTGTTATTGAGGTTATTAGAAATGTATTTAAAAATAGTACTAAGATACAAATTTAAACATATAATAATATTACATTGAAGTCAACTCTTGGCGTTAGGATACGTAGCAAAAATAATTGCGTTAATAGCTTAAGGTAGCCGACTACGTTCGAAGCAATATTTTTAAAAAATTGTATTTTTTAAAAACTATTTATGGTTTTTAGATGTATTGTCAATTATAAACACTATATATACAAAAAAAATTATTTGGAAATATAATATATTTTGAGAAATAGGAAAATTTGTAGTAAATTTTAATGAAATTTAACCTAAACGGTTAACACTCTACACAAAATTGTAATGCAGCAATTCTATTTTTCTTTGTACACAAGTTATAGAATATAATGGTGAATGAAATGAACCAAAATCTAAGAAACATTTTGAGATGCAAAGAAATTATGGGTAAAAATGTACGTATATATACATTTTTTCCATACATTTACAACTTAGTTTTTCTAAAAACACCTATAAATGAAAAAGTATTTCACCAACAATAAAACTTTTGGTTCATTTCATTGCCCACAGTATTTAAAACACACGCTGAAATTTTTATGTAAATACCTCTATTAGTTTTTGAGATATCATGTTAACGATGGATAATTTTTATGAAAATTAAAGTTTAAGAAAATTGAAGTTAAAGAAATATTTTAGCTAAAAAATTGTTTAAAATTCTCCTGGATGATAGATCAGACCTTCCTTTTCCTAGAAAATACTATTTTGGAAAGAGGAAAGCCTGAACTACAAGAAATGATAATAAAAGAAGAATTCGCCAATGTGGTCGAAAACCAGTGTTTTTAACGTAGTCGGATACCTTAATATGTATACACTATTTTATATTCGGCTGTGAGATAGCCTTCGTTTCTTAATCACGGTACTCAGTAGATATCAGACTTAAACTGGTGTTGTGGATTTGACGTGTTCGTGAATTCATTCAAACAAAATAATACAATTGATATCTATTCGAATACTACTATTATCTTTTAAGTTTGTCGCCAATATGGTAACCCGCATAAGCAAGCGGAAAAAAAAGATTTTTCAGCAACCCTTTTGCTGATTTGTAAACTCATTTTAGTCTTTTGAGTTGTACACCTGCTACTTTGTTTACTTTGCATTGTTGACAACTTTGACGATGTGAAGAGGTGCATTAGACCAATAATAATTACACTTGCATAATGTATTTTTTTTCTCTTAAAAATGTGTTTTTTACTTTGAGTGTTAGTTATATTATATTGATTTTGATATATCGAATTTTTATTGCATCTTTTCATTTAACATTCATTGCATTTCCATTAAATTATACTTGATATCTAATTTTCAATACCCATTCTATTGTTGTCATAATACCCACTGTAGATTTTTATTCTAAAATTACAATTTTTTATTTCTTATATACCATTCTTGTACAACTCACGGATATTTACGCTGTTATCCATTTCTTTGTTGACCTTTTTCCTAAAATTTACATTTTACTTCGTACATGCCATTTTTTTACAAAAGAAACTGGGTTAAAAAATAAATTCTCTACTTCCGATAGTATTTGCATTTTAGAAGTAAAAAGAAAAAAGAATTTAAACCAGAAAGCAGAAGTTTACAAATTCAATCACTTGTAGAATATATCTAAAATGTTCTACAAAGAACCAGCATTTCTTTTGAAATTTTGGCACCTTTTCTTCTTCTAGTTTCTTTTCAAAATTCAGAAAGAAAAAGAAAAGAAACGAAATGAAACAAAACAAAATGGGACGGCAAGTTGACAACGTTAACATAAGCTTCGTCTGTGAAAAAAAAAAATTCGATAGAGTGCTTTCGTCACCGTTCCTATATTAGACTTTTTGAACTTTTTTTTCCCGTTTGCCTCAAAAAAATGTTGCAAAACTGCTTTCTAATGTGATTTTGACGCCATACTGTCTAGCGTGGAAGTAGTTCGGAGTATGTAACAACGTTTTCCAAAAGAATTTAGTCGCTTGGCGATAAGCGCTGCTCACTAAAATGTTTTGGAAATATTTTTTTCTAGAATTATTATCTACTCAATTTTGGCAAAGCCAATATGTAAACATGAGGAAAAACTTCTTTTTACGTCAAATATTGAAGATTCTTCTTTAAAAAAACTAAGATGTAATTATAAGAAAGGAAAACTCAAAAATTGCCTATTCGTTTTGATATTTTGTAATATATTTAATTATAGCTATAAAGATTTGATTCAACAAATACTCAAAGCATAATTTATGATACATCAATGCGTGTTTTAAATTTAAAACATTTTTATGTAACGTTTTGTTTGATATAGTTATTTTATTCAACGATTCACTGTGATTAATGTTGTAATTAAGTAATCTTTATTGATAATTACTTGGAATATTACGAGAAAAACTCGGTCTGTTGCTAAGTGATCTAAAATAGTAAACTACTGCTCGAATCAGGCTCATGTATATGCATAATTAATTACCAATCCATATTCTTAACACAAAAATATATTAAAAACAAGCTATAAACTTTTTAACAAAATGTATAATCTTATGTGTTTTTCATGACCATCTTAAAATCTGTCTTTTTATTCCTTTTTATGTGAAAACGTAGCATTTTAGTACTGCCTGTATTGACCAACTGGTTCACCGGAAATATTGGCTGTGTTTATTTTCATTTAAATCTCCCCATTCGTAGCTTAGTTCTTATGATACCCTAGTAATATATTTCTAAGCATCAGATTGTGGCGAATATCAAAACTATGTCATTTTTATTGCTTTTATCCAATTCATTATGTATTTAAAATGAAGCCTTGTAAAATAACAGTATTATTAAAAGTGTAATCTATATACTAAATTTTGAGGTATTATAATTTCATTTTATTATTCCTCAACTTATCTAATAGATATTAAACAGAATTTTTCTGCTTCCGCTTTCAACAATAGAAAAAATAATCATACAATTTACCTCTGGCGTTATAAATTAATTTGCAGAATCATCTACAGCAACGAGAATAGAATGTCATTTTAGTGCAAGAGGTAAAATAATTGATGGAACAATCAAATGTCGAAATATCGTTTAATTTTTAATTAATTAAAACTACAAAAGATCGTCCAAGGTGCGATTTCTCATCTTTCTATTTATATGTGTGTACTACATTCAGTACCTCTGGATCAATTGGTTTATCCTGTAGAACAGTGGTTCTTAACCTATGGGTCGCGACCCAAAATTGGGTCGCGCTGAGTCGAACCAAAAAAGTTTCAATCATTTTTCATTCAGACAGAAAAGAAACACCCATTAGCATCTAAATTCCCCGAATTGAAGTGGATTACTGAAGTTGTTTATTTGTCAGATATTTCATTTGAAATAAATAATCTAAATACGTCTATGCAAGGACGTAATCATAATATTATTGAATTAACTGAAAAAATGACATGTTTTAAAAATAAACTCAAATGATGGAGAAATAAGGTTGAAGTAAAGAAACTTGCTTCATTCCCGACTCTTAATTTACTGGTTTAAGACAATAATATTGATATCACAGATTTTGAAATACAGAAAATTATTATTAATCATTTAGAAAAACTAATAGCAGACTTTGATCGATACTTCCCTGCAGACGATGTTTTCAAATATCATTGGGTTCGAATGCCATTTCATTTTGATGTATGTGATTTGCATGAGGAATTTGTTAATATTAATCAATTTCAAGAACAATTAATAGAAATACAAAGTGACCAAGCACTTCGATACAATTTCTACGAAAACACTGAATCTTTATGTGCTTTCTGGTTAAAATTAAAAACCGAAAAACCAATAATTGTTAAAAAAGCCCTAAAAGTATTATTGCCCTTTGCAACAACATATGTGTGAGGCTGGTTTTTTGGTTCTGTGTGTAATTAAAAACAATTACCGGAACAAGTTAAATTCTGAAATAGATATAAGGTGCTCCTTGACAAGCATTCAACCGAGGTTTGAAGATCTTTCAAAATGTATTCAAGCACAAGGTTCTCATTAAAACTGTATGACTTGCATTTAAAATTTAAAATACTTAACATATGTATTGATATTTCTTTTTTTTAGGAATAAGTTAAAATGTCAATTATTTTCAAAAAGTTATAAATATATTTTAATTTGGTCAATAAAAATTATTAAAAACACTTGATTATTAATTAAATTTTCCTTGGATCGAAAAATACTTTTGTTTATCTTTATTATTAAAAAATAAATAAAAAATTTGTAAGTTAAAAAAAATCATCATCGTAGGATTGAAGATTTTTTTATATATATTTCTCAAATTTGGGTCGCAGCTTAAAAAGGTTAAGAACCACTGCTGTAGGGAGACAGTACACACATTTTTATTTTTATTTGTTGTAGTTATATGAATATCGTAGAAAATAATATATTATGGAAAATGTAAACTTAGATGCAAGATTTTCATTACACAATAATTAAACTTTCATATTTTCTTGTTAGTTGATTAAATATTTTTAAATGCATTGCATTCAGACTATTAATAATATACCAGTGTCATATGACCAGTAGCTGACATTAAAGTAAGTTAAATTACGGTTTGATGAAAGGAAAGATTAATATCATAAATAAAAACTCAATCCCTTCCACTTTCCCATATACATTAAAACAATCTAACTATTCACAAATTTTCATTCCAGAATTTGTTCTAACTATAAAATTTCAATTTAAATAATCATACATCAAATTTCATCAACCTCGTTTAATGCAGTTTTGATGCATCTTGTTCCCATACAAGTGGATAAAAAAAACAATTTTCACCTTGGCAATCTAAAATTTGTTTTAGGAATACAGTTTTATGTTCAACCAATTTAATAGATTTATCTATTTGCTTTCGGCAAACTATTTTTTTGAAAAACATCTAGATCTGCAGACAGACGCATAAATATAATTGTAGAGGTGATATTATAGCACTCAGGAAGGTAAATTATGAGATTCGTTGGAATTTCCACGTCTTTGCAATGACTACTAATTGCAACTAACTGATACGAAGGTGAAAAAAAATATATAAAGGGAAATACGACTAGAAGAAGTGGAAATTTATTCCGATTACAAACCTAAATAGCTACTTTAAGACGATTAACTTTTCAATTTACTTACTAATCTAATAAAGAACTTTTTTTTTGTGATAATCAGGCAATTTATCTTGACAAACATCTTCTAATCCAGAGAAGTCGAATAAACAGGACTGTTACATAATGTGATAAATAGAATGAGTCTCGACATATTCTGGTTTCTTTCTTTCTTTTTTCTTTTTTGTGTCCGTTAGGTAAAGAAAAGCGAAGAAATATTCCGAAGAACATCTTCATAATATTTTATAATTTTGTTATCATGTGAAAACATGATATTTTTTATCATTGAGAAAATGATGCTGTTTCTGTTAGGGTGTTTTGAAGCTCGAAATCACGTAGGCAATGAATATTGAAGCTCGGAATCGCGTAGGCAATGAATAAAGCATAAATGGCAGTTTCCATCATCATCTTTTAATCGCATATATTTTTTACCTGCTTTTACCAGTATTGCATTATTATTATATATGCTTCTTTAGCAGCAAATGCAGTTTTTAAAAGGTTGATCTGCTTTTACCAGTATTGCTTTATTATTACGTAAGCTTCTTTGACAGCAGATGCGTTTTTAAAAGGTTGGCGTAGAACTATGACATCATAGCTGTTGTTTCATCTCAAAATCGCTCGAGCTCCTAAACTTTGTTTGCCAGCTAGAAAAATTGAAAATGTAAGTTTAAAAAAATTATCATTATATATATAGAGAGAGGGGGGGGATAGAGATCGATAGAGAAGTCTCGTAATTGTTTGAAACCGGTTTCAACTGATTAATGACTTAATTAAGACAAATAATAAAAAGTAATAATGTTCTCACATGATAACTTGAAATTTGCGATCGTAGATTCCATTTTAATTTTTATCCATTTTTGTATATTTCCTTTTTATAATTCTGTTTTTTTTTTCTTCACTTTCTCATATGCAAAGTATAGAGAAAATATTGCAATCATAAAAAAAATCGAAATCAAGATTATGACAAATCTCCGCATTTCAGATCTCCCTGAGACCGAAAAATACATTTTTGGCATTGTGCCTGCCTGTCTATGAAAGCGATAACTCAAAAACACTTTATGCAAGATGGTTGAAATTTGGAATTACGACCAAACTTCTACATTTATTTTAAATTCTGTATGAAATCCGTCCACAGGAAGTCTGTCAGGATGCTCCAAAAACGCGATATTTACAAAATGCAAAGAACTAAGTAAACAAAACGTTATGCGCATCTAAAATACAGATACTTCTCAAATTCAGAACTAAATTCGCTAAACGATTGTTCTGTACTTTCACATACATATAAACGCAATGATTGAAATCGATGAAATTTGGTACATTATCTTGTGATTAAAACTGTAATTTCACGTCAGATTTTAGTGTGAATGGGGGCTCCAAAATTTTATGTAAAGTAAAGGGGAAACGATCTTTAATAAAGAGGATGCGACAATGTTTCTTCGAGATAATTCCCGCTAGTTACTTTACCGTACACACCATTGTACAACCAGGAAAAATGATAATCTTCAAAAAATTCGAAAGCGAAGTTTTGACGACTCTCCACGTTTTAGATCTCTATTAGTTTTGACAATTTTTTTTCAGAAACAATTTTTTTCAGTAAGTCAGAGACTTAGATGCTTCAGTTCTTTATTCACACCAAATGATGCGTCTTGATTTGTTACTTAATTATTAATTAACCAAATTAATTAATGATTCAAATTAAATTTATTTAATTAGCTAAATGAATCCCTTTTCTTATTCTAATTTCAAGCCTAAAAATATTTTAACATAATATGACTAGAAAAAAAATGACCCTTTAAAGGGTTAAGCTATGCGCATGAAATTTAAAATGAGTTCTTAACATTTAATTTGTAGATTTCTCTGATACTTTGAACGACAACCAAGCATAATAAATTCATCTATCACCTCGAGTGATGATAACTTCAAAATACAAAGATTTAGATAAAGTTTGGTACAAGTGAATCAGTGTCAAATTTCTATTTTGAAATTAATATCCGTGTCAAATTTCGAATCAAATTTCTCAAAGGGTTGACTGCATGTCGGTGCTTATATTCGTTTGTATGTAAACGTGAAACTTAAATTAGCAACGTTTTAAGTAACCGGAACTTGGTATATCATCTTGTTACTGAAATTGTGTTTCTTTGTCAAATTTTATCTTTAATCTGTAGACAAAATTCTATTCACTGTTCGTCATCACATTATTATGAAGCACAAAATATTTATATGTGGGATGCTAAAAATAAAAATCTGAGCACTCGTAACTTTCACTTTTTGCTCAATAATTTTTATGCAAGAGGGAAGGGGATAACACCTTCTTTTTGGGAAATAGGCTAGCTAGTTCCAGTTAGAATACTCTTTCTAGTTTTTTTCCTTACATAGCTTTTTTAATGTATAAAAGAATACTTCTTTTCAACCTCATCAGATGCATGTTATTTTCATTTGCCTTTATTTTGTTACTTCTATAAAAATCTTTATCATTTATTCGGCACACTTCTATGAAAATTTGTATCTAAAACGTGAATACAACTTTGGTAACATCGATTTGCCATTAACATTTTTTGTCGAAGCAAATAATATCGATTTTCTTTGTCTTACATCGATTTTTCATCAGCTTCACACGAAGCCACAGAGCTCTTAACAAATGCGATAAACAAAAACAATGAGACAAGAATGTTTAAAGATTATTTTTTATAAGAAAGTAAATATCGAATGAATCTTTAGAATTCCACTAGCTTAGGGGACATTAGATTGCATAAATACTTTTGGCTTAAAGCACATATGGCTGTATTCAAATAGTATAGACAGATGTTTAGTAAGATTTCAATTATTAATATTAATTGTTCCGCAAAGTAATTGCATCGCCTTTAAAGAAATTGGAAAAACTTAATACATAATTTCTCCGTAAGCCCATTAAAATCAAGCCAATGGTTCAAAAATCTGCCATCTTGAATGGATACCAGATATCTTAACAATTGGTTTTAGGGGTTGCAATAAAAAGTTGTCCAGATTTCTTTTGGCGAAAAATTGCCCCAAAATTATTCAACTCTGGTAATCGTACATTAATCGTAGGTCTAGTCGAAGAATCTAATCTGTGAATATGACCAATAAAGCATTTTGAACATCTGATCGATTTTCGGACGGTAAAAGATAGTTAAAAGGTGCATATATAGTCTTTTATTTTTTTTAAAAATTAAAACTGTTTTATCATGAAAATGCAAAGTAAATGATATGCCTTAATTTCAAAACTTTTTTAAGAGTAAAAGAAAGATAACCACATTATATTTAAAATAGATTCCAATAAAGTTTAGCATTGACATTTCTTTAAAGAAATGACTCTAATAGTTCGAATATATAAGATTTTGTAAATAAATCTATTAAACCTGTTCAGAAGGCTGTACAGCTATTAAAATTTGAAACAAAATGTCTAATAAGCTTAGCAATCTCTCTCTCCGAATACAGAAAACTCGTTCGAATTTTATTTCATCCTGAGATGCATGATTTATGTACAGGAATATTTTATCCATTCTCTCGGAGCGTGGGAATTTGTCGATGTCAGCAATTTTACAGAGCTTCCGCTGCATTAATTAAATAAAAAAGATGGAATTGAATCAGGAAACAAGAGAACATTTTAGAATGTAGTTAATATGGACTCATTTAAGCTAAAAAATTAGGAAATTAATTAAGTTTAAATTAGATTTTAAAATATCATTATATTATATATTGAAATGTATTTTCATATACAATTAAATGAGCTTCCTCTATGTGCCAATAACATTTTGTAGTTTCTTGAAAACTAAATATAAGTTAAGAAAATATTTCTTTCCCTCATTTTGACGAATTTCGTCATTTTAAAATTCTCAGAATCCGAAAAAAGACTATGTTCTGTTTGTGTAAAATGTATGTGAACTTGTCACTAGCCATAAATTGTACCACACACTGAACCAAACGAAATTTTAAAGACCATTCACTTGATTTGCTTCACTTTGAAGTTAACATGAAAAAATAATTCACAAGATGTATTTTTAATTATATATGTAACTTCGATGTATGTTACAGAAGACATCGAAGATGGCTATTAGAAGAAATTATCATGTACATTGATAAATTTATTCAGATACAATTCCTATTTTTCCCCGTCAGTTTATAAACAAGATTTAATTCTTTAACATTATTACACTTTATGTAAATTTCGTACACGAAAAAGTTTTTTGAAAACAGGAAATTTAAAGAAACCAACGAAATTGTGTTTATTACCTTTGAAATATAAAACTGCTTTCTGAAAGAGTAATTTCATTCATTAAATCGTAAGAGTAATTGTGTATATAAATAAATTTATATCAACACAATACTGATTTTTCTCCCACCGAATTTAGAGCATAGAAAATTATTTTTTATATTAACAATTATATATATATATATATATATATATATATATATATATATATATAAACTTCTCGCATATTCTGTAATACTATTTGTATACAATTAACCACAAAATACTGACAAACAATATTTAAGAAAGAAAAAACTTATTAAAGTTCAATCTTCGGCGATTAATCACTGGGATATGGCTAATCAAAAGAATCAGAACCGACCGAAATCAGAACCAATTTAAAACCAAAACTTGACTCAGAGCTGCTACTGTATCACAAAATCCCATACTTAATTTCATATATTTAAGTCAATGCGTTTATATGCTTGTGAAAGTATTGACCGACAGATAGTCAATCTCTTGGCAGATTTTATTCCAAATTTCATTAGTACCTATCCTTCAGATATTAAACATGTTTACCAAATTTTATTCATCTAGCTCTCTTCGCTTTGCCGTTATAGTGTCAACCTAAATTTGAATATACGGACATCCTCTGCTTAGGTTTCGTTCAGAATTTGATAGAAATTTACACATTTGGAGTTCAGACCACATATAATAGACTCCTGAAGTAGGCTGGGTAAGAAAAAAGCCGGATAGACCGGAGTTGTAGGAACTCATTTCTTTTCCCACCAATACCAGAAGACAGAGTTTTTATACCAAAGATCACTGTTATAATACATGTTTTCTCACTTCTTAAGCCCTCCACGCAATAACATAATACTTCTTATCACTGTTATAATACTTATGTTACGCACTGTTATAATACTTCTTCTCACTTCTAAGCCCTCCACGCAAGTCACGTATAATATGAATCCGGCCACGGCCCGGTAAATCATAGAAGCAGTTTCCGGTGGTGTGTCGAATTAATAAAATGTTCTGTACTGATAATTTATGTATGTTTAAGAATTTATTAGAGATATAGTAAGTTAAGAAAGATATAAACTGCTCACATTTTAACATAAATTCTGTAATGCCTAACTTATATGCAGGAAACATAAACAACGTTGCCAATACAATGCCTTGTCTTCCTCACTTAGTTGCGATGAAAGAAAATTAGGCCGGATAGTATGGAAGTCGTACAGTCGCGGACCGAATACTCGGAAATGTACTGTATCTAATTTCACCCAGCTAACTGAAAGCACTTTACATTCATACACAGAGCGACGGACGGAATTACAAAACTATATTTTTGAGGCACCAAAAAGTCTGACACGTGGAGATTCATTCATTCGAATCTAGTAGAATTTTCTCTTTGTATACTTTCTATTTACGAGTAAATAAAAAAATCCAAGCTTTTCAAATGAATAGACGTTTTAATAAAATCCGGAAGATTTGAAACACTTTTCTTACAAAACATGCTTTGTTTTTCACTTTTCAGTAAAAACCGTCAGTAATCAGTGCTGCTTTTCAAAAATACAAAGCTGCTCAAATCACCACCATTTCCAAATGGTAGAAATTTCCAAACCATTTCATTGCTTTCATCCCATTACGGTTGTTTTCCTTACAACGCTTTTCTTTAAAATTTAAATTTAGGACACGTGCCTCTTGACTCATTAAGAAGACTGACCAGATCTGAAAAATGTTCTTTAAAAAACTAGTCTTCTAAGTAGTTAAAAAATGAATAAGCTCATTACCAAATAAGATTCCACGGCGCCATGAAAAATCGAATGGAAGATTTAAACGGAGATCGGAAAGTCTTCAGAAAAGTAATGGCAAATAGAAGTGTTATGCATAAATATAAAGGTTTTAAGTTAATAAGTTTTATCTTTATCACGATCTCTATTAATAAAAAAGATAAATGTGTTAATGTCTGCGTCTGCACGTTTTGGCACCCTACAGGCCAGGCCGTTTGACCTAGAGATACCAAACTTGGCATATAAATATTTTAGAATATAGGAATCGGCATTTCGTGATTATTTCAATTTTAACTAAAAATGAATCGAAATTTTTGTGTTTTTATGCTATATCTTCCGAAAATATTACACTCAAAACTGATTAGAACATAGAAATTTTTATTGTTACATAATATTAAAATTCAAAAAAAAAAATTTATTTAGTAATACCAATGTTTTTGTTGTATATTTTTTCCTCCTGGAAATTAATTTTATTGTATATTTTAAGAATATTTTAAAAAATATATCTTTCCTTGTTGCAGTAAAACTCAAATTTTATATTACAATCTGGCTATTTTTCTCTTTTTCGAGATGTGCAAGTCATTTTTGCAACTCTTAAGGCAACTCATTTTTCCATGATGAATATGTTCCATTATAAAAAGTGTTTTAGTAAAACTTTTCGTAATTTTGTTGCACTTGCATTAAAGTTTCATTTCAGAATCAAGTAATCATTAAAAAGAGCATACATTTTAAAACACTACCACTCTTTCCTTTATAATTGGAAATATAAAAATATAGGAAGAAAATTACTGAATGAAACAAAAAATACAGTACAATAACAAGACTGTGCAAGATTTCTAAAAAAAATATGAATTATTTGTCTATCAAAGTCTAAAATTCACAAATATTTTGCCGACGAAAAATATTTCCCATTAAACCCAAATTCTAAATGTTCATTTGGAATTTTTAGTAACCATTTGAGGCAAATAGGGGTTCCATAGGCGAATAGTAATTAAATATATTTTCTAATGAAACATAAAAATACTCCACAAAAATATGAAATAACTGCATTTGAGAAAATTGCTATTGATTTTAGCAGTTACCCCAAATCACAGTTTTTTAGTTTTTACTTTTTTTTTATCGAAAAAGAAATTAATGTATTTGTTCCTTTCTTTGCGTAATAAGTAGATTTTAAATATTTTAACCTTATATTTCTTGCAATTAACACTTTAAATGCAACATGGTAAAATGGGTCTTACAGGTGAAGTATTTGTTAATATGAACCGGATATACCTTATATGAAATTTCTTGCTTTGCTTATCTTAGCTCAAAGACGATTATGCTGAACATATGATTGCATAATAATTGATATAATTTGGTCTATCAAACAAAATAATTTGATGGATTTTACGCAGATGGCATAATCTTACCTTTTTCAATTATATTTTATGTTATACCAATTGTAATGAATGCAATACATTCTATACGTATAGAAATTTGAAAGAAAAAAAACTGTTTCTAGAAAAAGGGAAAAACATCCAGGAGGTCCTGCAAAATTCATTGTTAAAGGATAATGTATAAACTTACGATATTTCTACTCTGTATAAATTATACATTACTGTAACTAATGAAATGTCCCCTATTTTATTAGACTAGAACTGAAAAATCAACTGTTTTAAACGGTACAAATGTTCCAAATTTTTTTATCCATGTCCTCTATTTTGGATAAAATTACACAATAAACAAAATAGTAAAAATTTCCTTCAAACTTTTTTCTCAGG